>NC_089795.1:33592767-33597767 GCF_040412425.1 Macrobrachium rosenbergii
ACATGATATATATATATATATATATATATATATATATATATATATATATCATACATAAATGTTGTATACACACATATATATATATCTCGATTCAGTGAATGGAGGGAAATTTGGATGTGACTTCATATTATAATTTACGTTCATATGTTTGCGTTGCAATTATCCTTCATTCTTCCATGCCAATATATGTTCGTTACTTCTAATTCTACGCAATGTTTTATACATCCCAGTCTCTAAAGATGGAACTTGGATGCACTGAAAGCTAAGTAAATAAATCCCTTGACTGCGTTCATATAATCGCTAGTGCCTCTGAGCCATTTAAGACCAAAAGCAAATAATGTTCACTCTCTCCCTGCAAACACTGCACAAACCTGTTTGTAACTTTGTTAAGGAGCGAGTGTTCTTCCCAAGTGTGAAATATGTTAACAACCGCCGGCACAAAGGCACATAACATTCACTCTCTTCCTACAAGTACCGCACAACTCTGTTCGTAATACGGTTAAGAAGACAGCGTGTCAGTGAGATACTTACACGTAACTTGTGGGGAATGCTGGCTTAACTGTTCCCCCGCCCGCCCACGTTCACCTGAACGCCCTCTAGCAAGGAAGGACGGGCCAAACCTTTTGGAAATGAATCAGTTAGGAATGTCAAAAATTCTCGACACGGATATCTAACAAATACGCATTTGTATGAACGGATCAGAAACTACTTTATTGGAAATTCCCATCTTGCTTCTGTTTTTTTCGTTTTTTAAATTGAAAATTATTTCTTTTATGAGGCAGGTCCCTAACTTCCTATACGGTTGCGTCAATGTGCGTTCATCCCTAAATCATTTTATTCCCTTTCGTTAAGCCCGAGCAAGAAAATGGCGTTTAACTTTCCCGTCCCATTTGCATTTCCCCCTGCACACACACATATATAATACAAATATATATACATGTACGTATGTGTTTATGTGCATGTATGGACTTTACAATAAACACACACACACACACACACACACACACACACATATATACACACACACACACACATATATATATATATATATGTATGTGTAATGTGTATATATATATGTGTGTGTGTGTGTGTGTGTGTGTGTAAAGTAGGTTCTGATGTTTATAAAAACAGATTATCAAAATAGCTATTTCTTAAACGCAAATGCACAATGCGAGATTAAATTCTACGTACCACAAAGCTTTAGTTGAAAGATTTTGAAATAAAACGTAAATGATTCATAAAATTTAGGACTTCCTTCCTCCTACTTCACTAAAAAGAAACGGGACGCGAAAAATGATAAAGACGCAAAAGCTCAGCGTATAAAAAACCTTTCCCGATGGGAGAGTTCGGGGAAAAAATGACAGCGACCAAAAGGAGAGATCTGCCTTTGAAGAGGACATCATCAATATCTTGAAATGGGCGCATGTTTCTTCACCTGTAAGTTGGGGGCTTTGTTATATTAACAGACCATGAATATATTTCTTTTATCTATGACAATTCCTCGCATTTTATATAGACTTCTTTTCTACATAAAAGTCGTTTGAACTTACAGGGAGTGGCTAAACAACTGAACATGCATCTTGTCGAACCCTCCTTCACACAATAGGTCAGTCACAGCAATTTTACAAGAAATTTAGAACTTCGTGGAAATTAAAAACCTTCTCCTTTCCAGTAGATCTGCCATGTCATCTTTCCAGCCCTTCCTTCCTTTTGAATCTTTCCCCACCCTATAATCTTTCTTTCTTTCTATATATCTTCAGCTAAAAACCCTTCCGGACAGAGTCAACATACTATAAACCTCAAAGCGGAATAAGGCTGCAGAGGGAAATAGGTTGTAGGGAAAGGTGATACATATAAATAAATATGAGGGAACAAAAAAAAAAAAAAACGATGCGCCCGAATTCAGGAGACGTCAGCAGAGAGCAGGTATGAATTTGCTCCTCAATTAAACATTTGGAGATCAGAAGATTCCAGAACCGCACAAAGCTATCTATTCTATCTTCTAGCTGTAGGCGAGATAAAATCCTGGCTAACTGAGAAGTATTAAAGCTGAAGGTAAAAAACGACGCACTGTTTGCAGCACCAGACTGAGCAAACACAGCTAGGTCTGAGTGCTTGTCATTGTGTTACATTTTA
The DNA here is from genome assembly GCF_040412425.1 of Macrobrachium rosenbergii. NCBI lineage: Eukaryota > Metazoa > Arthropoda > Malacostraca > Decapoda > Palaemonidae > Macrobrachium > Macrobrachium rosenbergii. The sequence goes on from NC_089795.1 coordinate 33,594,904, forward strand.
TGCAAAGAATGAACTCACTTTCCGTGTATGCCACAAGTCAACTATAAGATAAGGGAAAATAAATTTGATTCATACCTCTATCCAAGAGTTTGAGATACGAGTTAGTACCAGAAGACCACGCTGCAGAACAGTACTCCAAACAAGGAAGAAGAAAAGACTTAAAACACTGAGATACATTTACTTCATCCCGAACCATCCTAAACCATTTCCGCAAGGTACCAACGTTTAGAGAAAAAGAGGATGTAGTATTACGTATACGCTTCTCAAAATTCAATTTTTATCAAAAGTTACACATGAAATCTTTAAAGAGCCAATGCCATTTAAAACAGTTCTTATCATCCCTCATTATTTCCACCTAACTACTATCCATTTCAGGGACCGCGAGTCATCGTTTTTCTTAAATATCTTTCAAACTAATTATTTGATCGAAATGGTACTTTGACACAGTGTACACAAAACCTCCCGCTAATTTTTAGTAATATAGTGCATTGTCAAATGGTGTTACTTAGTCGTTTACTCTTGACTTTTAAAGGCAAAGTCGCATGAGTCAGCAGGTCTAAACTACGTAATCGAACGTCCGCTATCCCCCATAAACAGGAAAGGGGGGGTGGAGACGGGGAGGCCAGGAAAGTGGGTTGAGGAAGGGATGAGGAAGGGAAGGGGGAAGGAGGGACGGGATGGGGTTAAAGGACGTTCGAATGCATAGTCTGGCGATCCTTGACTAAAACCATTTGACAATGCACTATATTACCAAAAATTGGCGGGATTACAATGTCAAAGTACCATTTCGATCAAATAATTAGTTTGAAAGATATTTGAGAAAAACAACGACTCGTCCTGATTCATCCTTTCACCTATGCTAACGCTATTACATCTCTTGACATTTCTCACAATTTCAAATCTTACACAACATAAATTAAGTAAATAATCCAACTCAACATCACCTTTTCTCATCTTACGCATTCAAGATTCATGCTTCACTTCCACAATGGAACGTGTGGCTTGACAATCCCTTCATCAATTCCAACAATGGCTTCCATTAATGCTCCAATGCTCTTCTGCCTATTCTGTGACTCACTTTTTCTCTCGTGTTACCATAGTCACTACATTTACTCAAATATCTACATGAATCAACTGCTTCCAGCCTACCATCCATATTGTCATTCTGTATTCCATTTCCCTGGTTTCCATTTATTCTCCTAGCTCAACGAAATCATTTCCTCTTCTGAACACACTCACTAGTTTCTGCAGTGTCACTTCATTAGAGCAATTGGTGCTGTATCATTTTGTATATAAGTACCATTCTACACTCAATTCACGACTCATTTTCCTGTCCACTGAATATGCACATTTACCTCTTTTCTTTTCACTGACATCGCATCACTCCTTTAATAAAAATGTTGAAGAGCTTGGGGTCATGACATCAAACTACCAATGACTCTGGTAGTTGTAACGTCAGATAACTTACAATACATCAGTCCTGTTTATACATACTGTATTGTCATAAACGCTTTATGTCCATGAACAGAACTTTTCAGGTGTCTCAAGAACTCATCTTTTGCACTGTGCATCCTCATCACTCCCCCATTTGCCTCTATACAATTCTATCATAATTGTTTCTAGGTGAATGCATGCCACGTGCAACTTTTTCCCTTTGTTTTAAAACATCTCACATAACTGTTTCATGGCAAATATTTGATCGAAACACCCTCTTCCTTACCTAAATTCCCACTGTTCTTCCCGCATCAGCCATTCTGTCATATTTTTTACTTTCTCCATCAAAATCCTACCACACAGTTTCCCTACTATACTGTTGTTTATCATTATGCAGTGCAACTAATTTTCTCACTATTCCTTTGGGATATCTCTCTCATCCGAACATACCTTACAAACCATGGTCAGCCACTGAATCACAGTACCACCAATGTAACACATTTTCTTACTTGTAATCACATTAACTCCAAATTTCTTTCCGTCCTTATGCACTTTCACACACAAACAAATGTGTACATGTGTAAATATATACCTACATTGTGTACTTCCATATTTAGTGATTTTCGGACAAATAAAAAAAATCAATGAATAACAGGTAATATTTTAGCCGCATATGTCACTGCATAAACAGATACAAAGAACAGGAGTAATTTTCCCAAATACGTATAAACATCCATCTACAATTTCTTCTAATTTTGATTGCTCCATGAAAACTTAACTTCCACACTCACTCTCATATAACTAAATTAGTTTATAATACAAGAATGAATTTAAATCTAAAGTAATATTCAGCTAAGTATCATCTATAACCATTATTGAACTTGTCTATCTCATATCAGCCAAGTATCATTCATAACCATTATCAAAAATATCCATTTCAACTAAGTCGAAATAAGGGTAAAAGGCCCATAATAGTTACTAAGGTAATCTTGAACCAAGAACTGTAAGAACTACATATATACAGATTCAGCTAAACAACAATAATAACAATGATTATAATAAATGATTCACTGTCACTAAACTTCTGTAACTTCAGTATGCCTTCCTGTTTCCTAAATTGAAAAATAATGGTCTCTTGCTTCCAAATCCTGGAACTAAAGTTTAGTTATTTTATTTTACTTCACTTCCAACGTAAAAGTTTTATTCACCATGGGAACGGTGAATTCTGAGAATGCTACAGGCTTTCTGGTTTTAACGAAGAGGTATAATTACATATACCATCGTTTTTCGCGCATATTTTTAGACGACCGGCACTCACTTGGTTCACATGGAATGTCATTTTTCTATTTTTCCGACTTCAAAGTTTTCTTCCAAATTATTTCCGAGACTTTTCATTCACTCAACAGTCTGGTTCCCGTGTGTATTAAAGT
>NC_089795.1:33602767-33612767 GCF_040412425.1 Macrobrachium rosenbergii
TATATATATATATATATAGTATTTCTCTTGTCTAATAAGACGAAATGTATTTACTGTAGAGCTTAAAGCTTCCGTCCATCCTTCTGTGGACTTAATCACTAAACTAAAAAGAGACATACAACATTAGTGAAGGAACAGAAATAAATATAAACAAACTGAAACTGGTAACAAGGTTAAAATAAGCGAACAAGTTATTGGGTCATATTTCTTTCCAGAATTCTAAGTGATCTGCGAGGCGGGACAAAACGCTGGTCTTCTTCTGGAACGATATCTTGAGGGTCGTTGTCCAAAATGGTAGTTTGATCTATAGACTCTGGAACAGGCGAAGGGTGGTTATCTACATTATCAGGTTGAAGTTCTTAATTTTGGCCCTTTTGCAAATCTCTTCACTTAAAAGTAAATTATTCATAATGCCAGTATTTCCCTTATGTGTCATTTAAAGTGATGAGAGCTCCTTCCACAACCTGTCCGTACTTTTGTAAATAATTTTGACTTTTTTGAAATCAATGGTATGAATCGAATCCCAAGTATGCCTAGCAATGGCGCTGTAAGCATTCCCCAGAGTTCCCGTTTCCTCTGGTCCAGGGAACGACCACCTTCTCCAATATAGCATTTGTCACAGTTTTTTCACCTTGTAGCATAGGCTCCGATATAGCTCTTTGGTTTTATACAACTGTTCTTGCCTATTTTCTGTCTAAGAGTATTAGGGTATTGGAAAACTACGCTATACTCATGCCTTTCTTTTTTGACATTATTAGCAACTTTTCTCAGGTCACGATTATACTGAATAGTTTTATTCCGAACATCAAGTTTACAGTGGAAAGGGAAATCAATAAGCGCCTGCCCTTTTTAGATTTGGTTGTTTACCGGGATGATGTAAACCGGGATGATGTAAATAAGACTTTTAAATTTTCTGTTTTCAGGAAAAATACTCACACAAGTACGTACATACATTTTTATTCATGTCATCACGACCAATTTGTTTTTTAGAGCGTTTCGAGTTTGTGACCGTGGTTTCACTGACTAGGAGATAGAATTTTTAACTACAAGCCTGAAAAAGTTATGTTACCCCAAGTTTTTTTATTGACAGATGTCTTTCTAGAGCCAAGAGAATGTTTTACTATGCAAGGGAACACCGATCAACAAATTTTAAGTTCCCCTTCCTTATAATCATGACCTGACAAAAGTTTCAAATAATCTTAGAATGAAAGACATGGATATAGCGAAGTTTTTCAATGCCCTAAAACTCTTGGAAAGAAAATTATCAAGAACAGTTGTATAAACCAAACTGATCCAGTCTATGCTACAGAGAAAAACTGCAGCGTTTGCTATAGTGGAAAGTGATCGTTCCCTGAACCAAGGAGACAGAACATGTGCAGCCTCTCGTTTGGGGGAATGTTTTGGCACTTACTAGAGCACGCCAGGATTCGAATCATGCCACTGGCTTCAAAAAAAGGCAAAATTATTTATAAAAATACGGAGTGAACCACTAGGTGGGTTGTGGAAGGAGCTCTCATCACTTTATATGACACCTTTTGAGGGGAATACTGGCATTATGAATAATTTACTTGTAAGTGAAGAAGAGATTTGCAAAATGGCAAATTAGAACTTTAAATATTAAAGCTTCTTCAATCTGATAATGCAATTGATAACCACCCTTCGCCTGTTGCGAATCAAAACTACCATTTTAGGCAACGACCCTCAAGATATCGTTCAGAAGAAGACCAGCGTTTTGTCACCTCAGATCGCGAATTCTGAAATTTCTGTTCTTCACTTACTCGCTATGTTAACCTTGCTAATCATGATCAAGTTCATTTAAGGATTTCTGTTTCTTCCTATCTTTTATGTCATTTCGTCTTTGATCAAGTCCACAGTTTTGGACATGAGAAGCTTTAAAGCTCTGTAAAATATTTTTGCAAATACATTTCGTCTTATATATAAATATATATATATATATCCTATATATATATATATATATATATATATATTTATATATAACATATATACTTATCTATATATATATATATAATATATATATATATATATATATATATATATATATATATATCTATATATATATATATAATATATATATATATTTTGGCACCAGCACTTTCAGTGAGACTGAGTCTATTTACACATGGAGCTTTTATAAAAGATAAATCTACCACCAAGATAAAAATCCTGCTGTTAATGAAAGGTCAGAATTAACATCCATGTTACAAAATAACGATAAAATCGCCAGGAAAATACTGCAACATTTTCCCTAATAGGAATGGAAGGGGAGATAATGAACCTGGAGCTGGCCTTATCTGAAAGCAAATTCACTGCAACCACCGAAGCCTGCATTTCAATTGTTTCGATGAGAATATTCTAAAAGCTCATTTTAAATGAAAAAAAAAAAAAAAAAAAGAATTTCACTTTGCATACATAAATGCTGCGACAGGAAAATAATAATAATACGCACAATATTATGAAATGGATTCTAAACTGTTATTCTGTAAATATATATATATATATATATATATATATATATATATATATATATATATAACATCAAATTAATAAAAAAAACTTGTATGGAAAGATGTAAAACATGAATTTAAAAAAATCTTCAAGAAGAGATTTTAAACTAAATCTACATGTGATGTAAAGGAATTCTGCTTTTGTAAAAAAAAAAAGGGGGGGGGGCGAAATGAAAATAAATTAAAAGGCCATTAGATGAGAAGGATGAGAAGCTCTCCCTTCTATATGGGGCAAAGAATTCCCCTCTACAAGTAATCTATGAATAAAAAGGACAAACAAATAACTGAGGGGACACAAATTCACCTCTCATTGGAAGAAAGCGTAAGAAAGCCAAATCTCCTCCCCTACTCATTCGCTTGGAGTTTTAAGTACCGTATATCCGGACACAGGAAGATATACACCTGCAAGATCCCTCTTACAAAATGTAATGGAGGAAAGCTTCACATCACAGAACGTTTTAATTTGCAATTACTTCTTCTCTTTGTGTCCCTGATTATCCAATCATATTTGATGATGTATCTAGCAAAGGGTTGAATCGTTTCCATCAACGAAAATTTGCAATGGAATGAATTTACCTTTCTTTGTGAAACGAATACGGCAAAAGAAGGAATGGAGCCAACAATGGCTGCAACATTATCAGTTTTGACAGCCATCAGAACAATAACGAGGGCAGTCATTTTAAAGAGGCAACAAAATTTTCATGAAGAAAATTACCTACAAAAATTCTAATGAAAGCAGATTTCCAGTCACTTCAATAACAGAATCATCTGTTAGAAAATAAACAATGTGGATCACACAAAGAAATCTGAACGGACAACAGTAAGTAGAAGCCTCAGTAACTTAATAAACTAAAATAACAAAGAGAACAAAAAGAGATATCCGAGATTACAAACTCCACCAGGGTAACTGCCTCAGCTCCCCATATGCACTGTATTAGTTACATTTCCTATAAACACAAGGCCGCGATTAACACAATAACAAACTCAATCCGGATCATTTACACTTTCCCTCACGAAAGCTGCAGTTGACTTTTAAAAACATTAGATTCAATACTAATAATGAAAGCGGCTTAACAAAATCCAAGATCCAGATTCAAAAGCGTGTCTACACAATGACCTACTAAGTTTCTCTGGAACAGACCAGTAACTATAAAAAAATAATTAAAATCACTTCAATATTTTTACTTAATCCAACTAACACCGACAGGCAGACCAAACCAAAGTCTTATTCCCATTGGCGAAAATAAAATTAAAGAAAAAATAACATTCACAATAAAATTCTTGTTATGGGAAAAAAAATGACGGTTTTCCAGCGAATCACGGTCATTAGTTTGGAAGAGGGCCAGTTTCAAGCATTCGATCCTACTGTGGCGACGACGTGAAAGGCGCACAGTGAACAGCAACACCTGATGGAGTCATTCATTCATTCGTTGTATAATGGAAAAGATGGATTATAAAATGTAGGCCAGAGACCAAGCACTAGGACCAAAGAGGTCATTCAACGCTGAAAAGGAGACTGAGAGGAAAAAGGTTTTAAAGTTGTAACAGGAGGAAAACCTCGCGGTTACACTAGGAAATATTTGTTGGGAGACGGCGGAATGTAAGAGGGAAGAATGCGATTATGAATGGATGTACAGTAAAAGGAATGAAAGGGGTTGAACTAGGGGCCGAAGGGACGCTGCAAAGAACATTAAGTAATGACTTCTGAGTGCGTCTGAGCGGCACTTCCCCTAGCCACATTCATTGTATCCCAGACACCCGACGTAAAAATTAAGACTGGACGATGGAAAGAAACCAAACCCCAGGTTTACGACAGACTTGGAAAAGTTGTTCGTGTTCAGCTCAGTTTCTTAAACCTAAGGAAGATTAATCGAAGAGTCAATTAAGAGGAGGCGTTAAGGGAGAAAGTGGAGGAGGGATCCTTTTACTGTGGCAGGTCCTGAAGAAAAGCTAAGCACGTTCAAAGGGGTTTGAGCAAGGCCACATCTGAACAAACTAAGGCTTATACAAATACGTTACAGAACAAAAGTAAAGATAAAAATAAGCACACAAATATTGCCTTTGTCTGAGTGTATGATATGAATCTGAAGGCAATTTACTTTAGAAAAATGCGAGCTGCATCAATGTTATATAAGTAAAAGAAGATTCAACGACTGTCAGGCTACAATGCCATTTATGCAGGTCAAAATAACAATATCAGTTCCCCCAAATATTACAAAATTATCCCCCTCCCCTAAGGAATAAAATCAATTTGGTAACAGTTTCCGTCATGTTTAACAACAACAAACATTATACGCGGAAAAATCAAAAGGGCAAAAAAAGAAATAAAATGCTACTATAGGGAAGCCATTCGAAAAAGGAATGTGGACTGCTCTGTAAAAAATTTTATTAGAGGAAGAAAATAAGAAAGGGCTCACATATACGAGTATGATGAAAAAACTATGATGTCCTAGTGATGTTGCGACCAACTCCTTAACGCCATTATCATATCTTTCGGCTAAACCTCACTCCTGCGGGCTGCTGAAGTTGAAGAAGAGCCTTGCAGAGGCTGGTGTGATAAAAATAGAGAGGCGAGAAGTTTCCTGAAGCTCGTTCGATAAGCTCAGGGGAAAAAATAATGACTGGACAGACACAAAACGCGGACAAAGAAAAACATATGATGTTTGGGATGCATTCTCAGCTTCTAACGCTGTTAAGAAGAGTATCCGACAGAGGGTCATTTTACATAGGATACATGAGCAACGAATCCTAACACGAATGAAAATATGAAAAACGAGCACCTGAATAACGTATTGACGAAAACCTTTATCAGATCGACCTTGCAAAAGAAAGGCGGCAGCGAACTCAATCTCCATGAGGAATGGAAGGGAGAGGAGAAGATCAATAGCAGCCTTGAAAAGCGGTAATCAATCAAATGAACCGGCTATTAACACCTTACGAGCGTTGGCGTTTCACTTGGTAACTGCCCCGTCCATGGCGATGCACACGTGGGAGTATCTGTATTCACAAACTGACAATCTGAAGTCAGAAATATAATGTCATCAGAGACAAGAAAACCACTTAATGAAAGAACACTGAAAACTAAAAAGCTAGCAAAAGGCGACGACTTCCTTTAGTTTCATGTCCTGTGAAGGAATGGTTTTACTGTCCATGATGATATTACGTGTGTGGTTTTCACCTTGTCGATTTGCGAGTATAGATATTCACACGCGTGCGGTAAACAGGAATATGCCTGTCTAGGACTTGGATAGCAGAGAGGAAACTTCCTCCCCAGTCTAAACATTACAACATTGTTTATGTTGGAGAAGAAATCCGTGAGTTCTGTATGTATTGCATATTTTCAAAATAAATCCTCTATAGAGAGCTTTCAGGAATCTGTTCAGTTCCCCTTTTTCAGATTGAAAAGGAATACACAGATTCCAAAGCTCTGTCTGCAGAGATTTATTTTAAATATATGTACCTCTATAGAATTGGACTTGAGCTCTATTTCAAGACTCATGCTACCTATGAGTATTTTTTAATTACCCATGTTATGCCTCACCTCGTAAAAATTCAGATTTGGAAATCATCCTCCATTCAACCACCGTAGCTACTTCTTTGCCAGGGATTGGTGTTCAGCCCTTTGCAAAGGTTCAACGAAATCTGATAAAACGTATCTGGTTTAGTAACTTCATATTTACGTATGTGAGACACACAAGTTTCGGCTTCCCTGGGAGGCTGCGAATGCAAGTAAGCCTAATTCACTGACAGTCTTAAATAAAATTTACGATGTTTAGAAAAATCAATTGATTTAATAAACACTGTGTCTAACATTACTCCACTATCTTCTGTTGCGATTCGACGTAGAACAGAATATGAACGGAGTTACAGTATAAAGCATGAAAGAGAATGCAACTAAGGGACGAAGGACGCTGCAGAAACCTTTAAGTAATGCCTACAGAGCACCACGTGAGGTGCACTGACGGCACTAACCCCCTATGGAAGCGATTCGACATTTAGTGAGTTACAGAGAAAATTTTCTCGTGGAGATCAATCTTCCTCGATGATGTTCACTGCCAATCAAAAACTATCAATGAGCAAATCATAGTAATTGCTTTAATGCACACAGATAGAGCTGAACAATAACCCTACCGCTGGAGCACTCAATGACTATATTTTTTACTTACAAATTTGCATTGAGAATAACATCAAATTCTCCAACCGTCATGTGAGAGCCTTGGTCAAATTCAACGCTTATATTCTGCATGGTTCGCTGTTACGGAACTTTAAAACAATAAAAACAAGTAAAAAATTGAGCCAAAGTTTCTTCGGCGCAATCGATCTTTCAGTTTTCTGTACAGCGTATAACGCCGTATGAAACTCTCAGCCACGGCCAATGAAACTCTCAGCCGCGGCCAGGTGGTGGCCTATGTTGTTGGCACCTATAGCGTTGCCAGACGCACGATCATGACTAATAGAAACCTTAAATAAAATAAAAACTATTGAGGCTAGAGGGCTGCAATTTGATGATTGGAGGGTGGATGATCAACATACCAATTTGCAGCCCTCTAGCATCAGTAGGTTTTAAGATCTGAGGACAGAAAAAGTGCGGACAGACAAAGCCACCTCAATAGTTTTCTTTTACAGAAAACTAAAAATAGAGCATTAGCATGATGCCATAGCGAGAAATTTAAGAAAAAACAGTGGTTAAAGGTAATAAAATACCAATAGAATTTGCCTTCAGCAAAAAATACAGGTATAACAACACAAATCTATTTCATACATTTTTCAGTCTTAATCGAATTTACATCACCAAAGCTATCTATTATAAAAAAAAAAAGGCTTGGAATGAGTGAAATTATTCAGAACTTTTAAAAAACTGTACTTAAATGATATAAGTAGATAAGTCGTCTACAGTCATAAAAACACTGCTGTAATTAATAACAACTGCGTTTCCAAAGGCAAACAATTTTCTCCTGTTCCGAAGACTCGGGCACTCAGACACTCTTTTTAGAGGATCAAGAAGTAATTTTTTGAACCAAACTTAACTGGGATTTCCGGTAACGCTATCACTCTCATCATTATCATCATCAAAACGAAAAACAAATATAATGAAAGCTATTCAAGCTACATCACATGACCATTAGCTCTGAGATCTTCATCCACCTATTTACAGCTCTATAACTCGGCAATATGAAGGTGACTTATCCTCTTTCTGAAGAGGTAATGTCATTTCTAATGTTCGGTGCTGCTTGAGACTTTTCCAGCACCATGGGTCACAATTCTTTCTGAAAGAAAGTTAGGGAACATCACATAAAATCTATCAAAGGAAATAAGGCGAATAAGGGTTACAGTTAACCAGGGAGCTTTACTGGGATTTCTACATTAACGAAAGTATTAGGTACAGCCATGGTCTAGTATGTACATCTGACTGCACAAGAATGATCGTGTCTAAATTCATTCATACACATACATACATACACATACTCACACACACATGTAATTTTATTTAATATATATAGTGTATATATATATACATACATGCATGAATAATACATACATACATACACATACTCACACACACATAATGTAATTTTTATATATATAATTATATACAGTATGTATATATATATATATATATATATATATATATAGAGAGAGAGAGAGGAAGAGAGTATATATATATATATATATATATAATATATATATATATATATATAGTATATATATATATATATATATATATATATATATATATACAGCAGAAATTGAACCGTGCTGTTGGAGCAAAAGTTAAGCCTCTTCTACTGCTGGGAGAAAAGTCAATTAAAGTTGGCAATTTCCATTGTCCCAGGGAAAGCCTTTGCCAGAATGATATCTAAACACGAAAGAAAACCAAGATAACCAACTGTGGAAACTCATGCATATACCGTAAGCCCTTTTTCGTATTTACAAAGAATACAAAGTAAAGACGCGATCTTGCTCGTGCTTTGTCAACTGTGCTAACTTAAAGGTAAGCTGTCTTTCTGTACAACGAAGTAACGTCCTTTTTCTGTTGATAACAGCAAAGATTAAATCCTCGTGAAAAGGCTTGCAATTATCAACCTTACTCTTACAATGTTGTATATACACAAAGGGACGCAAAATGTTCCCTTACGAATACAGTTAAAACCGAGTATCATAATAAGAAGAACAGTAATAACAATAAGAGCTACGAATGACAATCAGACGCAGGAAACCTCCTGTACCATAAAAGAGGCAAAATGTTCCCTTACGAATACAAGTAAAACCGAGTACCATAATAATAATAATAATAATAATAATAATAATAATAATAATAATAATAATAATAATAAGCTACAAATGGTAATCAGAGGCAGGAAACCTCCCCAGAGGAGATTAACATAGTTAACCAAACGCTCGACGTCTTTCACGTTTGCCCTCATTACATACAAGGGCCCAATTAGCGTCGTTGCCCAAATTACTATGCATCGTTCATGCTTGCACAAAAAAGCAGGAACTGCCATATCTTGAACAATGCATCATGAATAATAAATGACACGATAGGGCAATGCTGGATGTTTCTCTTTCCGAGAAAATGTTTCTCCCTCAGATATAACTCACGTTGTCGACCGAAGTCATCCAAAAGTCATGAGACTACATGATGCCTTAGGAAAATATGAATGATAACGTTTAGTTCGATAAAAACCTAAAACCATAAATGGCTGAAGAGCACTTTCAAAACACCTCATTTACTAGCAGGAAAAACCAAAATAATGAATCTAAATATACAATCTAGGCCGATGGCCAAGAGCGCTGGGACCTATGAGGTCATTCAGCGCTGAAAGGGGAAATTGAGAGTAAAGGGTTTTAATGGGGTAACGGGAGGAAAACCTCGCAGTTGCATTTTGAAACAACTGTTAGGAGAGGGTGGAGAGTAAGAGAGAGGAAAGAATATGAATATGGGGTACTGTAAAAGGAATGAAAGGGGCCGAAGGGACACTGCAAAGAACCTTACTTAATGCCTACAGTTCACCCCTTGAGGTGCACTGTCGGCACTACTCCCCGACGGGAAAATAATGAATATGAAAAAATCCACTTGCACTAGGAAAAGCCACCCAATGTCTTGAAAACTCGCTTTTACCAATTGGGCATACAGTTGCGGAACACTTCCGGCAAAAAGCTCTAAAAAAAACTCTGTCAGCACTGATTGCATCTCACTGAAGTTTTACAACCCTAGGTTTCTTTCTTGATTTCTCTCTACTCGAGGAGCTAAAGGACTCGATCAAGAGGGGCCGTAATCAACGGAAATGGTGCTCCCTTGAACGGAGCTAAGCAGAAGGGAGGCAGGATGAATTTATCGATGAGGACTCTCTCAGGACCAACTTGAAGCTTATCCATGAAAAACGTTTTGTACAAAAACGATAGTAGTCAATACCTTAATCAATTCATCAGTTTTCATCATAATCACAGAAAGTACAAGCTTTTCAGATTAA
>NC_089795.1:33622767-33632767 GCF_040412425.1 Macrobrachium rosenbergii
TTTCCGGCCAGCCAATGAAGAATTAGAGAATTTATTTCTGGTGATATAAATTCATTCTCGTTATAATGGTTCGGATTCCACAATAAGCTGTAGGTCCCATTGCTAGGTAACCAATTGGTTCTTAGCCACGTAAAATAAATCCAATCCTCGGGCCAGCCCTAGAGCGCTGTTAATCAGTTCAGTGGTCTGGTTAAACTAAATTAGACTTAACTTTATATATATATATATATATATATATATATATATATATATATATATATATATATACATACATATATGTATATATATAAATATATATGTATAGATATACATAATTACATATATATATATATATATACACATATATACATATACATATATATATATATATATATATATATATATATATATATATATATATATATATAATATATATAAAGAGAGAGAGAGAGAGAGAGAGAGAGAGAGAGAGAGAGAGAGAGAGATCAATTCAACCAGTCTGTGAAATTATATTGATGGAATACTAAATTTCATTTGTTTTTACGAGGAAACAACTCCATAAAGAATAACTGTTGAATAAAATCTCTTGTCCAAGTTTTGATGACAGGACTTTCCCGGAAATGTAACATAAGCGGAAGCACCAAGTGATAATTAGAGAAAAGAGAAAGTAAACATTTAATTATTAGGTTACCACAGGAAAATGAGGAACATAATTACTAAGGTTAAAGGGAAGAACCCAAACAATTAGGTTATACGAGAAAAAGAAGAAAATATACATCGGGTTAAAGGAGAAACATCGAATCTAAACCATCACGTCAGAAGAGTACAGAGGAAATTAAACAATCCCATTAGAGGAAAAAGGGGGACACTGATCCATCAGACCTGAGGAACTAAGGAGCAAATTAAATAACCAGATTAGAGGGGAAAAGGGGGAAAATAAACAATCAGGTTAGAGGAGAAGAGAAAAACAAGAATAAATCAGGAGACGTCAGAGCTTAACTGATCCCTCGAATATAATACACAATAAAGTTTGCAAAACTTTGCCAGGCAACTTTAACCTTCACTTGACATTCGGTCTCTGACCTCGTAATCAATAGGTTCATCCCTTAACGTTCCCACCACATGCACAATTTGGCAGGCTTGTTACGAAAGGTACTTGGGAGTAAACAGAGAGAGAGAGAGAGAGAGAGAGAGAGAGAGAGAGAGAGGTCAAGGCTATACAAGCAGAATTATGTAACTACCATCTTACATGGAACTACAGTACGTAACGATTTTGGCAATGGAAGTTTAAATGTTAAACAAGAATAAATATCTCAGCGTTCAGTATCAAATATGTCTGCAGATGAAATAAAACAAACTACTAAAAATGACAACGCATGAAAAAGATGATGACATAAAAGCATATACAAGGAAAAATAAAAACGAGGTTTATAAAAATACTAACTTTTCCACGTCTGAGTAAAACGGAACGAGTAAGATAAATCAAATATGAAAATGCCGCGAGAAGACAAGGTCAAAGAGAATTTATAAGCAAAGGATGAGGACTGAATTAGTCCCTCACCCCCCCAACCTCTCCCCCGTCTAAAGCCTTTACTTTAGCTTCCTGGCTGATAACCTCTTCTCAGCGACATATTTTATTTATGATTTCAATGTACATTTAGATGTACTGTAAGTGTGAAAGTGTACTGAAAAAAAAAACGCAAACTAATGAATAAAAATTTGAAATTAGGAAAATGTCGCTTTATACACAACAAAACTCCAGAAAGATTCGCATGAAAGTTAATGAAATATCACCCACGTTGTGGAGGTTTTCTGCTCCATGTTTCATTCATGATTTACCGCCTTGTGTAAGGTGCAACAAGCTACTATAGCCTATACGTGTAGGGATCGTGGTGACCTCACCGTGAATATAGCGAAATGGTTTAGAATTCTGTTCGCATCTGCTAGGTCCGTGGACTGCCTTCAGGCTACAGGGCACTTGTCCACATAGTTATGAATGTGTATCAACATCTATGGTGAAGATAAAAGGTGGTAGGGTCTGAGACCTAATCTCTGAAGACTTCCTGAGAAACGTGCTGGTCCCTTTTCCTATACAATGGAAAGAGTGTATGTTTCAAACTACCAATTCAGTCATACTATGCATAGAAACAGTTTTCATTTAAACGTTTAAATAAGTAATGCTGAAATTGAAGGAATATTTACAGTGTACTTCTTCCTTACTGACTAACAGGAGACAAACAGGGTCTCACACCACTGTTGAATCTTGGCAAAGTGTTAAGTAAAAAACACTGTGGTCCCTTTTTCTTCAGAAAAAAAAAAACCATTGTTAGAATCCACAAATTTAAAAAATATCCATAATCCTCATGTTGAAATACATGTCGGCAGAAAGACAAATACTAATATTTAACAGCAGCCTTTGAAATAATATACTTTAACGTTAAGCTTAAATAAATTTTAACGTTTTACAGACAATAACTATCGTTACTCGAGTGCTTAGTGAGGGAGAAAAGCCCTAGTCAAGATCTTTTGTATACATGTCCTAAATAGTCAGTTGCACAGAACAAGGATAGTGCCTTTTACAATGGCAGAAATATGATTCCCTCCTTTCTATGTCCTTTGATGGATTTACATCAATATTTTATGTCGCGAAAAATTCGACAAGGATGACAGTATAAATGGGAAAAATTATTGCTAATTGGTTACAAAACAATTCTCATATATATATATATATATATATATATATAATGTATATATATATATATATATATATATATATATATGTATATACATGTTTAATCTTGTACTTCCACAAAGATCCTGTTTATGAAGATATATAAATTTCACATGAAAATAAAAGGAATATATATATAATATATATATATATATATATATATATATATATATATATATATATATATATATATATATATATATATATATATATATATATATACAATATATATATATATATATATATATATATATATATATATATATATATATATATATATATATATATATATATGACAATGTGTGTATATTATTTCCAACTATATTTCCGCCTCTTCTTTATGGGAATCGCTTCAATATGAGATTTCCTGTTTTTGTATGTACAGGTTCTATAAAACTACCCAAATTCAGTCCGCCTATGTCAAAAACATAACTCACTTCTTCACTGAATAAATTCATAAACTTAATATTAATAAGAAAATAAAAATGTGCAAACACGAGATGATAAAATGTTCCAAACTTCGAAAGACCAGAAGGCTTTAACCGCCCGAAAAACAGGGATGGGAGAAAGTCGGCTTGAAGATAAAGCAAGCAACAGTGAAACTGCATTAACCTTGGCTGAACTACGTGGAACGATGACCCTAATCATTTTAATTGGCTTAGTTCAAAGTAGTTTAGACACCAGAGAACGCTACGCAACAGGGAGCTTGGCGAGCTATTCCCTTCTCTCTCATTCCAAAGGGAACCGAAAACAGAACTGGAGAATAAAAATAACGTGAAGCTGGTACGGGAGACCGCAGAGTTTACGGCTGATATGTTACAAGAACATCTTAAAATGAGTAAGGTAAATAACACAATAACACATTCAAACCGAAGAGAATAAGTACATGAAAAGAGACAAATGAATTCCTACTATATTTAGGAATCAGTGCTGCAGTTTGGCCATTGCTTACACTAGCGATTTCAGGCTATCTGCCACTCCATTTAACGCGAACACTGACATCTTGTTATAAAATGGGTCAGTGAAAATTATAAGCAATTCTGTGACGTATTAAGGTCAAAACTTACCGCAGAAGCTTCTATCTTTACTTTTATTAATCAAGAAATACATTCCTGGAACTGGCATGTTAGTTCATGCTCCAAAAATGACGTCACAAGAACGGCAGTGCTTGAATGCGCAAACAGATCCTCTCAAAAATGCCATACAAGAAGAGCACATTTAGAAAAATTATCGACTGACTGAAGGAAATTTAGATGCCATTTTCCATCTAATCTCTCCCAGCTTGGTACTTAATACTGATAGACTGTAAAGCGAAAAGCATCACGAAGTATCACACTTATCGCTGAAACAGGCAAAACAGGTCGACAAACAAATAAGTTAATAGGAGAGAAAATATTGATTAATTACGTCACTAAAAGTGAAAGTTTAGTATGCACTATTATTTGTAACTTCACTTATTCCTTGACAATAAATGTGCCGAGCCATCTACTCAAAGGCTATAGGTAATGCACTACACGCAGAATAAGGTTACTGAACCCTAATTCAGTCTACTGTCGGAAGATATATGCAGCATGGGCACCTTCCACAAGCTTAATTTTAACAGCAAAAAATTCTATTATCATTTTTAATGCCTCTGCCTTCAGAATTAGTGAGCGCTGCTCGTATTGCAAAACGTCGGGATCCACATTCTGACGAAGTGCCTCAGTGGAACGTTACCACATTCCAGCTGTCTTCGAATCCCTTTACTATAGAACCGGGGAGCAGTCTCACTCACATTGCTAGTGTTACAAAAACCAGGCGTTGTTGTCTTGTATTCTATGACTTCTGCCCAGGTAAATGATAATGTATTTACCGGTTTGTTGATTGCTCTTCGTCAACTTGTTATTATCACCGGTACTCTCTCTCTCTCTCTCTCTCTCTCTTTATGATAATTCTATTACGTAGAAGCTTGCACAGTTAATGGCCTAATAATAATATGAGCTTACATATACAGCTTATTAACATTCCAATTTAGTCCTACAGCAAGTAATTCCGAAATGCACCTCTCAGCCATTAGAGTAAATAACTGTCAGAATTGTAAATTTAATTAGAATATTGCCATCACCGTTCTAACTGAGACAAAAAAGGAAAAATTCATGAAAGGAAATGGAGGCACCAACTCAATATGTTTAAAACCGACGGAATGCCCAAACTTTAAAGTCCGTGGAGAGAGAGAGAGAGAGAGAGAGAGAGAGAGAGAGAGAGAGAGAGAGAGAGAGAGAGAGAGAGAGAGAGAGAGAGAACATATATCGAGATATTGAATGACTATGTTTAGGCTTTGGATATGTCAAATTTATAATGCATGATAGGCAACGAGAGAATCATCGACTGATAGTGTTCTGTACATTGGCGTTACCCAAATATGATTCAGGGGGAGAAAGAGTAAAACTAAATTATGAAAAATACATATTGGAGGAGACTAGCGTTCGTGCGCGTACACGCTTGCGCGTGTCAACAAAAAATAAAGCCTTCACTACATCGCGTCGGCGATAACCCAGCAAACATTTACGATGAGAATAACTGGAAGTCGATTTGTGCATCTGGTCTCCGTGATACCTCCCAGGTTTGTAGAGACTGCCAAAGGGAAAGAAAACACTTTGGGGAGACAGTGGTCTGAAATCGAACCCCATTCTCCCAAAAGAATAAATATTTCTTTTGAAAAAAAATCTGTTTTTTAAGGGACCATCAGCTAGTCAACAATGGACTCACAGAGTAAACAACCTCGGTTCTATAGAGAGAGAGAGAGAGAGAGAGAGAGAGAGAGAGAGAGAGAGAGAGAGAGAGAGAGAGAGAGAGAGAGAGACTGTTCCATTTCACCAAAACTCATAAACGGTACCACTTGAGTCTTACCTATATTTACGTTCCTCTTCAGCGCTTCCATCTGAATGTTAAACTACGTGATAAACATTTCAAAGGTGAATGTGCCCATATCGCAATTATGAGTAAACAGACAGACAGCCATAGGCAGAGTAACATAAAAAAAAATGGGTTATCAAATCTATACTGTAGCAAGAAAGGTTCATAGCGCCTATCAACATTTATTTTCTTCAGACATCTTGCCTTCCTTACTATTCCTTGCTATACAAATTTTTCTCTTTCTTCTCATTATTTCCATCAACTTTCTTCTGTGCCTCTCTTGATTACAGCCACATTTCTAACTGTATTTGATTTATTTTTTCCAGACGTCTCTGTGCCCATAGTCTAAACACTTCTGCAATTCTTCTGATATCTCCTCAACTGCTCAGGTTGTATTCCATTGCAAAGCCCCAAGCCATGCCAGAGCACTGACATCTGCTTTGAATCTCGGCTGGGAATGATGAATATTCCCTACATCATGTTAAAAGCTTTTGCCGATGCTAGCCGTTTTCATATTTAATATATATTCGCGCTTTCCCATATTCCTATCCTTGGGTCGCCTTGCTTGCTTTCTGACTTCAAATTCACATAAATATTCACTGACTTGAACCTCTCCACATTTCCACACTTCACTCTAAATATTTGTTTTATAAATCTTGGACTCCTTTTGAAATATTACTATTATCATAAAAGGTTGCAGTCTCTGCTTTTGTCTGCTTTAAGAGGTTTATCACATGGCAGCATGAAATTCCTTCTCAAGGTTTCCGAAGATCTAAAACTGACTAGAATTCAGCTGATGCCTTATCTACTACTTATTCCTGTATTCCTAGATTAACTCCACGTTTCCTTATCTGAATTTCGTAGTTTTTACATTCAAAGGTGTCTTATTTTTCATTCAAATTATAAGAACAGTAAAAAATGTCCATCTTCATTATAGATATGTACATGCATTTTTTCTTCAAGGCTTAATACCATTAGTAATGTTTCTTGTCTTTAAACCCCAACGTTTCTTAATCCATGTGATGTTTTCAAACCTCTCACATGAATAGAGAGTTTTTCCTGCCTAATTCTTTTACTCCAACACAGGAAAAACATCGTTCTAATGCCATGACTAACTGCGAAAGTTTGTCAAAGCTAACCATTAACGTTCTCTACCTAACACATTTCTCCAAGTTTCGTATTCAATCGCTCTTTGGTTGACCACGCAAAGCCCTGTTTTCTTACTCTTGCTTTTGCATCCGAAGTATCTCGGCAGTGTCAATTTCGATTACCATAGATGCTGCGACGCAAATATGGATTTCCAACCAGATGTCAGAAAGACCCCACTCTTCTCTTACAGATAGGCTACAAGGGAAGGGTATATGTAACATCTAAACAAGTAAATAATGCGCCGAAGTTTCTTCGGAGCAATCGAGTTTTCTGTACAGTTTATAATCGAGGCCACCGAAAATAGATCTAACTTTAGGTGTTCTCTGTATAACGCTGTATGACACGCGGCCCATGAAACTCTGCCGGCCGTGGTAGCCTGCGTTGCCAGAAGCACGTCCATGGCTAACTTTAACCTTAAATAAAATAAAAACTGAAGCTACAGGGTTGCAATTTGGTCTGTTTGATGACTGGATGGTGGATGATCAGCATACCATTTTGCAGCCCTCTAGCCTTAGTAGTTTTTAACATCTGAGGGCGGACAGAAAAAGTGCGGACGGACAGACAAAGCCGGCACAACAGTTTTCTTTTCAGAAAACTAAGTGTCATTTCGTTATGAACTAGCAAAAAAATTACACGTGTACACACACACACATACACATATATATGACCTCGTAGTCTGGTGGTCATGGCACTCGCCGCCAAGGGATACGGTTCAATTCTCCCGAAAGACGGGTCGATTTAACCATGTTCCATTAAACCCATAGTGCATTTGTTAATCCGAACAGTGTATATAAATAATCCCATCTATTAACACGCTTTGTTATGGCACACAGAATATAATCATGAGTAAAACTGCTGAGAATTCACTGACGGCAAGAAACACAAAAATCTTCATTCACAAACACTAAATCACACGATTTAAAAGCAGATGTATAATCGCATATTCGCACACGTTTACAATCCTGGCCATTAACTCTGTCTGCATAAATAAATGGCCTTCTGCTGAACTCCTGGCAGAAACCATTACGCTAAAATGAGATTATCTAAATGAGCAAAGCTCATCTCCGCAACGGCGACGCATGTACGAGATCATTCGGTGTTATTCTGGATGTGGATTCCTCCATAAAGTTAAGGCATTCAATACACGTTCAGAGGTCCAGGAAAAAAAGAAAAGAAAAAAAAAAACTGAAATGGGGGAAATAAGGAAAATCTTCATATGAACGTAAACCACACTTTTCGCGTTACCCGACATTCTTATATACGTATATAAAGAAGTTAATACCTTACAAATATTATTAAAAACCATAAAAAAATTATTAAAAGAGTTAAAGTGCAACATATATTTAGTAGGATGTAATAAAAAAACAGTGGCAAGACGATACCGAAACTAGAAACGTTGGTCCTACTTAGGAAAAGTACCTAAAAATTATATAATTAAGTTTTCCCACACCAGGTATTAACGGGTGATTGAACACCGTCAAGACTGAAGACAAAGACTTTCAAGAAGAAAGTGATTTTAATTAAAACTAACATTTAACCTTAATCAATTTACGATGAGTTTTTTAGTTTAATGAAAGTGATTATGTACGTCGGCGTCTAATTTAAATGAATGCAGCTTTGTGTGGTGACATTTCCATTAAAAGTTGATGGTGGAAACATTTTAATTAGTTTGGGAAATCAATGACAATGGCAGAGTTGTGACGCTACAGCGAAGTAAATACACTGTGAAAAATCTTCAATTCAGACTGATAATCGTAAATATTTGTAACAATGTATTAATCAACAATTTACGTTATTGTTCCTTAACGCTTGAAATGGTCAACTTAATGATATCCCCAAGTTTTTTCTTGCGTATATTTCAACCGTTTAATTTCAAACAACTTCTAAGGAAATACTTAATAACGAAAAAATATTATTTATTTTCAAATCGGGACAACAGCATGAAACTTTCATGATATTGAATTAGATACGGATTGCAATTAAGACTGAATAATGAATTAAAATATCAATGACGTGTTGATGCTCTCTTTATAACAATATTTCAGTAAATGAAATATTAACAAGCCGTTAACAAATTAAAAAACCAGGCTTCATAGAAGTACTTTATCTGTTGAAATATTATCAAAGCCTTACTAAACGAAAAAACTTCTCAGTATCTGTGTAAATGAAATGTCATTAGGGCCTTACCCAGAAAAACAATTCTCATAATACTATGACTAACTAAAACAACTAAGTCCCCAACACCCCCAAAATAGATTGGATCAATGCTTCAGTAGAAAAGCGCTATTATCAAAGCCCCAACTCAGGAAACAGTATTTAGGTAAATGAAATATTATCAAGGACTAACCATAACAAAAACTGGTCATACTGGTATAGAACAACTTGTTTAAATCCTTTCTTCAAGTCTGTCCAGATCATGGTAAAGCGACATGGGCCCCCAATTAAGCTTAAGAATGAAAACAATCATGAATGACATCCGAGTCTCTTCTCATTCACCTGTTCTGACAGAATGCACCAAAGCACCAACAAGCTACCAATTTCTTATATTACACATTTTTCCCTCTGTGTTTCGTAGCTTCTGTTGAATAATGAAATTAGAGCCACTTTTCATTAACTCACAATGGAAGCGACTTTTCATGAAGTTACATGTCCAAAAATAAAGTGGAATTTGAAGAGCGATGCAACTTAATGTGGTATTAAAACATCTACTATAATCTCTTGACTGTAAAATCATTAATGAATTCTTAACTGTCTCATATAATGTAACCATTCAAATACTCCATTTCCTACGACAAACTGGTTGGGTTGGGCAGATATGGGTGTTCTGGTAAAAGTGTATTTGAATTTGATGGAAGTATATACGTATGAGTTGATTCCAATTCCTATCCCTCTTAGTGGTGTAGTGGTCTCTCATTCTTTTCTTTTAGAATTTCAAGACTTTCAGGGGAAAGTCTGTCAAAAAATATGAAACCACAAAAATTACGAAGTCACGGTGCCACACTCATTACACAAGAATTGAAAATGATACAGAACAGTAACATCATCAAAACAACGTCAAGAAAGATTAGGGAATACAATTATGCGTTTTCTATTCAATTAAGAAAACAAACGCATCTACTCGAAAATACCTATCGACCATAGATCCCCTCCCCACTCCCCCAACACATACACATAAAGATGTCTCATACTGAATTCGCCAGCGATCATACTAGTCACTTGTGGGTCCAGTTTGAGAGCAGCTGGCTT
>NC_089795.1:33642767-33677767 GCF_040412425.1 Macrobrachium rosenbergii
GAAGCACAAGCGAGAGCGATGCGAGATTCTGTGTAAACGAGATTTGTCTGCTCTTCTTTCACCACTTCTAATACTGCTGACATAAACAGAGTTTGATTCACATCTTATCAACTAAGTCAGGGATAAAAGATGCCCAAAATACCAGCCAGCATACGTCAAAATCGTGAAAAATATATACGCTACGAATTCTCTCACGAACTTCCCACTAGACATGCCATAAAAAGTCTTTAAAATTACTCAATATACACGACGCATTTATTTAGAAAAAGAATGCAATACCACAACCAAGGAAAGTAAAAAAGACTACCGAAATGCGCAGTTCAATATAAGAAAAGGGATAAATGCCATGCATACTAACATGTAACTTGCACAAGCTACACCATGAAACGGATAAAAAACGATTCTAATTGTGCGACAAAGATTTCAGTGACAACTAGAGTCAGCATAACAGCCAGCATGAGCAGTACCGTAAAATATTAGGAAAATATATACGCTACGTATTCTATTATGAAACTTTCACAACAGTGCACTAAGGAAACAATCAAAATTATTCAAATGTTAAATCAAATTCCTCGTGAGTTACCCCTAATCAAAAAGGGGCCTGTGCGTCATCAACATTCTTCTCTGACGAGTTGGGGATGTTGACGAGCCGCCTCTTTTTCTTCTTGCCTGGAAAATAATTAGTTTGAAATATGGTTTACCTACCCAATGATGCAGGAAATGGTTCTGTTAACGTTGAAACACATTACAAGCGGACAACACTCTATTTCTTATGATTTTCAGAGTGAAGTTCAAATATTAAAACACTACTCTCTCTCTCTCTCTCTCCCGAGAGAGAGAGAGAGAGAGAGAGAGAGAGAGAGAGAGAGAGAGAGAGAGAGAGAGAGAGAATGTGTGTGAAGCCATTTATTATGATATAATTTAATATTTTGAAATTAAAAAAAGGTCAAAGCAAGTGTATAACAATATAACAATTCAGAGAGAGAGAGAGAGAGAGAGAGAGAGAGAGAGAGAGAGAGAGAGAGGAGATTCACATACTGTGAATTTGATCTCATTTGAGTTCGCAAAGGATCTGAATGACGGGAGGAAATTTTTCATTCCACCTCCATTTCTTTTTTAACTCTGCTTTTGAATGCTTGATTCCCTCATTCATTGCTCTTCTAATGATTTCCTTTTCCGTGCTTTCCAAATGATTATTATTCTTTCTTTCTTTCTTTTTTACCTACGCAAAAGCTCCTCTGCCTCAACATTTCATGCCTTTGCAATGTTGTTTTTAAATGTTTTTTCATTCTACTTGAAACTTTATTTTCCTCAGAGCAAACGTTTTCTGCTGCTTCAAAGTCACAGGAAAGCTTCACGCGTCTTACACAAGTAATCAGATGTTAATTACCATTAATCGAAGTCAATTCACGTCCTGGTTCAATAATTTTCTCTCATTCTGCGGGAATTCAACTTATTCTAATTCAATTTTGGCTTGGTACACAGACCGCCCAATACATCTTAATTAACGTCCTCTATTCGCTCCCTCTGGCCTTAATTTATTTATCATATCAATATCTGACATGCCCCTCTTTACTAGCAGGTAATCAGAGCGCATGAAACGATTCTTCTTTATCTGGTCTGAAAAGTGAAATCCACTCTTCTGTTAACCCGCTAGACTTCACGTAATTGAGAATATTCTCATACGGGTTCTTTCAATTCTGTTAATGCTTCTCCACTTCAGAATGTGCCACCAAGACCTCTTCGTTTCTAAATTCTCGTCGATTTTAGTCATAAAAAAGAAAATCAGTGGCGTGGATTATCCTTTTTCCAGCTTTACGGTGCAAAGTGCAATCTGTATAGTGGTGCAATTATTTGTGTGCGTGCGTGCACATGTCTGTTAAATCTAAACCTACAACATTTACAAACTCATTTATTTTAATTATTAACAAGTATCTTTTCCCTTTTGCTTCGTTACTGTATAAAATTCAAGCTGCAAAGTGTTACAATTGTCTACCTGACTGTTTCCTTACAAAATTTACATTACATAGTTATTTACATATGACACATAAAATTCTAGTTACATGGTATATGCATGTGTGTTTCTCTACAAAATTCAAGTTCTATTCCATATTAATTTTGGTGAGGGAGCGCGTCCGTCTCCCATTCAAGCCCAAACCTGTTCCTCTATCCAGCAAATTACCTCCTCCTTAGCGAATCCCGGCGTCCCCACCCCAACCACCTTACCGAAAATCATCCAATTACCTCTTGATCCATCCAGGCCCCTCTCCTCTCCACTTCTCATCGCTACCCACTCCTTCGCCAACCAGAACGTTCGCCAATACACTAGATTCTCTCTCTCTCTCTCTCTCATTTGCCCCTGTCCGCCCGCCTGCCTGTCCTGTCAGTCTATCCGTCTCATTTCCACTCGTAACGACCATCAAACATAAAATATCCTAATCAAGGGACACTGCCATTAACCTCAAGGGAATCATTTCACAGGGAGAAGGAACCTCTTTCGACCGAGGCCTCTTTTAAAGACGAGGAACAGTAAGAGAGAGAGGAGGAGGAGAGAAAACGAAAGAGAGAAAAAGAGAAATTGTCCCTCTCAAAACAAAAGTAAGAAACTTGGCTAGGTTTTTGTTTCTCCTAATGGAAGTTCCTGATGAAGGTTGGTAGCTTTGGGACGGTATGAAAATATGACACTTTCTGAAAAAAATTACTATTCCTCACGTTTTCTTATTCTTCGCTTTCGCGCTTTTTTCTCTGTTCACGCGTAACAACAGGCCATTCTTTAGACCGGAGGTAGACTTCATCAAGCAGTCTAGCAGACTTGTTTGCGCCACACATTGTTAAATACAAGCAAGAAAAAATGCATGTTTTCAAATGAGTTCGGTTTTTGCCGTATATATTCTCTCTCTCTCTCTCTCTCTCTCTCTCTCTCTCTCTCTCTCTCTCTGTATTTAAATATATGTATATATATATACATTTAAATATATTATATATATATACATATATATATATATACACATACATCACACATGCATATATTTACTCAACCACACATGTATTCACACACACACACACACACACATATATGTGTGTGTGTTACTAACTGATCCATTGTGTACGCAAATGAAAATATAAAAGCGTCAAGTTCGCAAAATACAAGGATAACTTGCAACTGAGAAATACTTGGAAATTCACAGTCTTCGAAAAACAACAATAACAACGTGTTCAATGAAGTTTTAAACTACCTTGGTGAAAACAATGCAGAAGTGGATTGAGCAAAAATACACACCCCCAAAAAAATAAAAAAGAGGGAGGACTGCACCGCTAACCTCTCCCACCCTTCAGAAAGCTTCAACTTGAAAGAATGTAAAGCAAAGGACCTCTGGCTCAGACACAGCCCAAGGTGACCACGCCGAAAAAGAGCAAACCCCCAACAACAACTTTTAAAAGGCCATCCTCATGGTCAACGGGGAGGCCAGAGCGAGGCTCGACGTGATGAAGATATATTCCAAGTTTATGGTTCAACATCAGGAGTAGGGACACCACTCGAATGGGTCCTAAGTGGCACATCAGGAAAGCACTAATGATCACCCACTGAACAACACTGACACTAACCGCCCAGCCACAATGTGGCGTTTCCTGGCCACCCTCCCGACCATCACTCTGCACTCTTGACACATCATACAGCCACTTCAGACATCACGCAAAACCGGCCCTTCTCCGCTTTGCTTTGGCCTCTGATTTTGATGATGCTCACACACTCTCATTTTACTTGCAAAGCTCCAGTGTACCAGGGCGTCATCACAAGTGCGTTTGCCAAACGAAGGCATCTCCTGTTAGTGTCATAATTAGATCTCAAATCGAACAAATACACTGCCTGTTGGTATTCGAATTGGTGACATTACAGAGCAAATACATTCCCCGGGAGTATTTTAACAGGAGCAATTACTGAACAAATGCATTCCTTATTAAAGTGTTATCATATGTACAAATTTCTCATCAAATACATTTCCTGTTAATGTTATATTACAGGCAATTATTAACCAAAAGCGTTTTCTGTTAGCGTCATAAGTAAATTATATTTCAGTACGATTTCTGCTATTGTTATAAAGCGTGGAACTGCTTAAAAAATACATTTACTATCAAAGAATTACGCTAGGTACAATTACATTGTACAATTACTGAACAAATGCATTTCCCGTCAAAGCATTATAACAGATGCAATTACTGAACTAATACCATCACGAAAAAAAACACGCTCCTCTTATCCATCAACTATTTCAACTTCTATAACGACAGCCACGGAAAAGACACCCATTAATAAAAACTTATGACGCTAATTAATAAAATATTTACTTTGATTTCTCGAGCAATTCTTAGCTACTGCTGACACGTACTTATACGCGATCTATTCATCGTTATTGCTTATTTTCATACTTACTTGTGTTTCTGAGTTTGTCCTCCGTTCATCATCTCGGCACCATGTTCTATCAAGGCTTACTTAGAAAATTAATGCCCTTTTAGGTTTATTCCCTATGAAAGCATGTCTATATTGAATAATAATTATAACATGAAATAATGCGAAAGTTAACGAAATAATAGCACTATTCCTACAAATTGAGAAAGGTCTTATTTTCATTACGAATATGAAAACTTATTTTTGAGAGAGAGAGAGAGAGAGAGAGAGAGAGAGAGAGAGAGAGAGAGAGAGAGAGAGATTCATTCACTTACTCCACTTTAGAAGGATTTCCGAAAGAGCGAAGTCAGACTGTAAACTTACATCTAAGTTTTACCACTTCAGAAGTTTTTCTACGAGATACTTCACATAGTTCAGTTTACGAAGTTGAGAGCCAATTACAACGGCTCCAAGTATAGCATCAAGATTTCTCCCAGACGATTTTCTAAATTGATCCTCTAATTATGGCTGAGCTTCAATACACGAAATCTTTTATTATGAACAACGCGCAGCGGAAAAATTGCGAATTCAATTATAGGAGGATTACGTTCAATTATTTTTTTATGAAATACATAAATAACAGAGAAATACCGAAAGAATCTTGCGCGAACTGATAACGGAATAGATTGTTCCAGTGATACTCCAACGAAAATTGAGGGAAATTTAATTCCGTTCGAGAGAAAGCTTTATATGCAACCATGTCAAAACTGAAAATAGGTGGTTTGCATGCATGTAATAACTGTCGCGCAAAAAAAAACCAATAAATTTTAAAAAGTTAGACCACTACAAACCTTTTGCCTGTATTAAATTTCCGTATTAAATTTCTTTTTAGCACGGCATCGCTACGAAATTTGTGACAGCATAATTCAAACGAAACACTTCGCTGGATTAAAAGAACACAAAAAGATTCGAGTAAACGAACAAAGAAATGGAGTTTTGTTGCCATCTAACCACGCCTTTACTGGCTGGTGATACCAAGGATTAGCGTTTGTCAACTAAAGAAATTCCGTTGGGGAATAAACGTTTGGTTCCAAACCTGTTATTAGGAAATACCGGGTTAAACAGGACCGTTCGTTCAATATACAATCTTAAACGGTAACCTTCGCATTGTTCCACTATTCAGTAACCGCTTCTTTCTTTCTTTCTGTCACAAGGCTTTGAAGGTCCCACTGCTCTTCAAAACATTTCAAATATCCCTAACATGACCACAAGAGCAATGAAGATCAAAATTATTCTTAATGAAAAAACGAAAGCGAATGAATAATAAATACCTGTTTATATATTAACTTACATACATTATACAAACATGAACTCCTAGGAAAGTCAAAGCCAACTATAAACAAAAATGTAATTTCTGAGATTTAACACAAGCCTACCTATTAAATTTCTCAGCAGATTTTCGTATTTTAATTTCATATCTCAAAAAGCATTACGTAAAGTCACTCAAGAATCCAGCTCAGTCCGCATTCTAATTCCCAATATTCATGAAGAAAAGTAACTGGATAAACAATTTTCCTAAATTACTTTTACTGTCAATTCAATAACAATAACTACACATCAAATAGGGTGTACATAAAAAAAACTTACAGGTGGGGGAAGGGGATTCAATAATCACAATAAATTAAAGCTGAAAAGTTATTCGGAGAAAAAGAGTCAAAGGAAATGTCAATCTATTGTATTCTATATATATCCACGATCTGAATTCAATTTACTGGAAAAGAACGGGAGCTTTTGAAGTTCGAAATGTCTGCCATGGCCTTGGCAGTACGCACATCACAGGAGTGAAGAAGCAAAAAATAAACACCGTAATTATGATCAAAAGAATTCGAAATATGATAGAATATTCATGATGGAAAATATAATTAGGACGACAGAAACCTGGAACATCAAAAGTTAATCCCTGATGTGACATCAGTGTTAATAACTCACTCTCTCTCTCTCCTCTCTCTCTCTCTCTTGTATTTCAACCTTGTATTTCACGCGTTCATATGTATTTGCAACTCGAATGTCACAAGCACCATGAGATTTACCATTTCATCCGCCATGATACAGAAGCTTTGCTTCATTCTCCAAATTATTTATCTATATGTCTAGGAGCTGATAATGATTAAACTCGATCCAAAGCAATCTGCTCAAAGGACAGATGAGACAATGAGACAGACAGGCAAGAAGACATGCACACAGACATACAGACAAACATTTTCCGTCACTCCAGTTAGTCTCTTCATACGAATGTCCTGAGTATCAAGCAAGATGCCGCTGCGTTCACATACAAAAGATGGTTATGAATACTGCCATTCTGCGAGTCGACATTACTTCCTCTCCTAGGCTCAGCTGACGTTACTTCTCGCACTCACTTGCTTCGACTGTTATTCTTATAGTGGAGTGCAATACTTTCAAATATAAAATGATCCAGAATAAAAGAATTCAAGGGCTTTATGATGTACCCTTGTATCTCTTTGTAATGACGGATGGATCGTTAACATAACATATGTACATAATATATCAGGACTTAGCTTTTCTGTTACAACTGATACAACATACAAACGCGTACAAAAATACGATTAAATAAGACATGAGACCAACACTGACGCAGAGTTTGAAAGTATTTTCATGCACTTAACGATGCTGATTAACTTATGGTTTGCCGCACCTTGTCTCATTTTTTTTTAATGAAAGCGCAAAATAGGTCAAATATTATCATAGGTGCGACACACCTTTATTTCTTCTCACACAATGGCAACGATGACACAACTATCCCCTGGAATCTGATTCTGAATGCAAAATTGAATCCCTACATCTTCAGAAAAGAAAAAAAAAACTATCTAAAAATTATCATTGAATAAGTGCACTTGTTCAGTCAAAACAAACTAAAAAAACAAATAAGGAAAACAAACAGTCCATGACCTGCCTTCGACAGGGCTTCAGCACAAACCTTTTCCAAATATTGATTTGATCTTAATCGTATTACCTGTCAATCGCTCCTGTGACCCTAGAGCCACCCTGTCAAAGAGAACAAAACCAATTGCATTCAACGTCAAAGATCCAGTTAAGAGAGATGTAAAAAATATTAGCAAATAGAAACCGACAGGTGGTTGGTGGTTTGTAGATTAAGCCGTCCCTGACCTACGTGGTTAAGGTGTTAAAGGGAATGAGATTCCAGGCTATGGACCTCTGGACTCGAGGCAACCCATCCAGATTGATTAGCTGACTTTTTAATTTTTTGTATATTTCATCAAACGCCTAAAATCACACACCGCGGCTATTTTTTCGACTGTAAACAGCTTACATATAAAACTATAAAAATCGTGAAAATAGAACATTAAATTTCAGACTCAACAGAAGATACGTATGACTTTCGACGATGTTCGAATTTCCCCAACAGGAGGTAAAAAGCAACGCTGCGAATGACATGGTAAAGAAATCCTATAAAAATGGATAGAAAAAGGCTAAGACCTAAAAAATGTACACAAAATTTATAAAAAAAAACAAAAGAAAGCGGAAAAATAAAAGAATGAAAAGGTGAGCTAAATCCCCTATCCTCTCAGGCCCCACCTCCGTCAAAAGCGCACGAACGAGCCAAAAAGAAATGGGAAAAACATCCATCCCAACAAAGTAAAATGCTATAAAGCAGAGAGAGAGAGAGAGAGAGAGAGACGCTGAAGGGGGAAGATGGGTAATAATTGAACAACTGAACTATCCCTAATTCATCTTCCGTGACGCTGCACAAAGACGCACAAACGAAAAGATCACATCTAGTAACCAAACGAACCCGAGCGATGCTTCAAAATAAGGTCAAATGTTAAACATCAGGCCAAGGTCATCATTGCAGGTCAACCTTAATCTAGCTGGAAATACGTGAATGCACAAGGATGTTCAGGTTTAGGAAGCAAATACTGAGACCAAAACAATTTACAAAAATTCTAAAAACAAACCCGAATTTTTTGGCTAATGGCAAGTGTTGATGAAATGTTGGTTACGAAATCTCTCGGTATTATTCTACTAATAAAAGGCTCAAGCTAATTTATTAATGAGGGGGAATACGAAACAAAGTAGATACAAATCAAGATAAGACTCACTACATCTCAGTACGGCTGTTCATGGACTCGTGTTACCACCCGATTAAATATGAAACTATATAACCAGCGAGAAAGAGGTACTTACTCAAAATTTGTTATTATTATCATTATCATATAATACAACGTATTCATACTGAAGAAGCCTAAAGGGAACTGATTTCCCAAGTAAGTCTCCACATGAGAAAGAAGCTGGAAGCTAACGAAGAGCAATAAATTTGTAAATAAAAGACTAATGAACAAAATAATTATAGAAACAGAAAAGTTTTCCGGAAGGACTGTTTCCAGTCTTTCAGGAAAGACTAAGATGCTGGCGTTCTGCCAAACGAGTAGACGGCATTAAGATGCACATGCTGAAGGTGGCTGAATTTCACAACTAA
Source organism: Macrobrachium rosenbergii (assembly GCF_040412425.1). NCBI lineage: Eukaryota > Metazoa > Arthropoda > Malacostraca > Decapoda > Palaemonidae > Macrobrachium > Macrobrachium rosenbergii. Next base: position 33,651,671 of record NC_089795.1, read on the forward strand.
AAACGTTCCATAGCATAATTACTGCTGTTGAGTAAAAAGGGAACCTTTAGTGTTAGAAACTTGACCAGAACATAAAGTACTCGGGAAGCTGCTTATCTGCACAATGTAAAGAATTATTAACGAATTGAATTGTACACATTGTTACACACATACTCACACACACATTTTATATATATATATATATTATATATATATATATATATATATATATATATATATATATATATATATATATATATATATATATATATATATATATATATATATATATATATAAGAAAAAAATAGCAGGATGTATGCATAATATTGGGAAGAAACTAAGGTTGTACTGTAAGAGGGAATTGTTGAACCAACTCTCCACTGTGGGAGTGAAGTCTGGGTGTTGAATGCAAATAAAGGAAAGGTGAAAACTGCTTCTTAAACAGAAATGTTTATCTTAAGTAATTTTTTCACAATGCGATACAAGTCACTTCTGACGCTGTAGGCTTATACAGTACATTCATACAAAGACCTAACAATATCTACTCATTTTATGCCTCTATATTTCACTCAAGACAAAACAGCTGTCAGTAACCGACGCGTTGCCGCATCAGGCGAGAGCAAATGAGATCGCAAATAAAGTGACTGGCGAAAAAATGGCTTACCAAGAGGCGGAAAGCTTTTAAAACAGAGGCTATTACGCATTCAAAGGAGAACTGGTGTTCCTGAAAAATGAGCTGCAATCAAAGGTGGAAAAAAGAAGGCTCTCCGGCAGGAGGCTGATACCGGGAGCGTTTGGTCTCCGCTTCCATTAAGAGGCCGAGTGAGTTTCGCAAATGGGTCTCAAAGAGCCGCAATACGAGCAATTGTCGGATCCCAGGGTGCCTCATCTGCATATTTTATATTTCGTCCTTTTCTTGCCGCTTGCGATACTGCTACGCGGCAATATTAAGAGATACACCATATACGGCTGAGAAAGGAAAAGATATATCTCATATGTATTTAAGTGTGTGCGTGGGCAAAGAAAAAACATCAAATACTGAGAATATGTCTTACTAAAGAATCCTTGGAATGATAAAGCCTACCACCAAAGCAGAGTAAAGTTTTTCATCTCTGAACGTTATGCCTTGCTCTACCAAACAAATAATAGATAAGGCAACCAAATTTCTGTTCAAAAGGAGAGAGAGAGAGAGAGAGAGAGAGAGAGAGAGAGAGAGAGAGAGAGAGAGAGAGAGAGAGAGAGAGATTTTGGAACAGGTACTCAAAATTTTTTGTTCCTCTGCCAGATGCTGATTACAAACGACAAGGGAGCCCTCACTATTTTTCCTCGATTTTTTCAATGTTATCTCTTTTTCTACTTTTCCATAACAGTTGGGCTGCATCCAAATGACACAAGGTAGCCACGTTCCAACCAACCGAAACACACACACACACACACACACACTGCACAAAGACAAATAAGCAGTTAACTCGTCCCTTACCCTAAAGAAATGTACCATACTTATGTAAGTATACCTAAATAATATGTACTATATACTTATGTATATATATATATATATATATATATATATATATATATATATATATATATATATATATATATATATATATATATATATATATATATTAAAGTGAAGCACTTTACCAAAATACTGTAATTGGGGTGTATAACTGTGGACGTTTAAGTACCACATCGGTTTATCTAAACGATATAAAAGTAATCGTTATTTACTGGAATTAAAATAACACAAATAGTTCACTTGATTTGGCAAGCGTCAGATTGTTTTATTTATGGTTTTATGTACTTGTTAAACACAGTGATCATGAAAATACACATATGGCGCTTTGTATAAAACTACTGAAATCCCATATCATAAATATTACAGTACAGTATCAATAATTTAAAAGCAACTGCAGAGGTTTGATTTATACAATCATGTTATTATTATTACTATTATTGTTAATATAACATAAATTTTTTAATCCATTTCATGCATTCTCTTAATCTTAACATTGAATAAATATTAAACCTGACTTTACATCCGATTAAAACTAAGGTGAAATAAACGAAAAGTGGTTTAGCAAATGATATTATCAATCAAGTAAATAAAATCTTAAAAGAACATTTATTTCCAATCACGTGAAAGAAGTAAAGTCAAAAAGTTCCCAATCACAGGAAACTGCAATTTAGCACTTCCTCTTTTCAAACCGATGATCACATCCCATCTTCAACCAATCGCTGGGGCAGAGAGTAGAAGCCAGATGAAGTCTGGGATATTAGCAACCTTAATTGCCAAACATCAGAACCTGGCCGAATCTTTCTGAAAGAGCGGAAGGCATATTTCATTGCACAGATCGGCACGTCAACCGATATCGTATCTAGCAGCTGTACCTACTCGGCGGGAAATAACACGGCTGCGATTTAACAGCTTTTAATAAGAGTCAGACGTAAAATGAGTTACCTCCACTCTCCTGTCTAGTGCAATTTTATCCTGAATTCCAATACAGTCTTGGTCTTCGAAGATCTCAGCCTTTTTCTACGATTTTCTGAGCATTCCTCTGGCTTTCGTCCTACTACTTCATAATATCTACACCGTTCCTAACTAAACTGCTCCTCAACCAATCTCAGCACATGCCCAAACCATCTCAGTTTTTATGCCAATGCACCTTTAAATCACAGACACTTATTTTCCGCAATACGGAGGCCCTTAAGTTGGTGACAAATTTAGGTTAAAAAAAGTGTGACGGCGTTTGAGAATGGTGTTACTACAAATAACATAACATATCCAGAATATCTATGAGGAATAAAACAAATACGCCACCAACGTCTTTGGTCAATGAAAAACAGATACTGCCTGTATATAGTATAAAAAATGTCCACATGAAAAACAATATCAGAGCAATATTTTAATGAATTTCATGCAGCCGTGACAAAATCATTATTATATGTGAAAACTGATTAATAATGACCCCATTCCTATAAGAACCAAACTGCAGCGCCCTTCCGATAATAAGCATACGCAAGACTGTCAGAACGCTAATTGCGGTAGTTACTGCAAAAGAAACCAGTAATATATGAAATATATATCATAATAAATATCAGGGTATCATAATCATTATAGACGCTCAGTCGTGACAGTAACCATTAGAGCTGCTGTATTACGAGAAAAATTCTATTTAACCAGTTCAAAAACTGAACAAATCCCCTGGACATGTCACAAATGGGTTTTAAATTACCAGTATGTGTCTGACAAAGCCATTGATATGAAACCGATTAGTTTCTATTTAACATTTCCATGACAAAGAGATCATAATTCCGAAGAACATAATATCGGCTCTAGGTAAAACGATGCTGTTTTAAATCAATTACCGGTTTTATTAAAGCATTCCACCAGCTCTCTCATATTACTTAAAAATGTTCCACCAATACTCCTTCGACTTGATATAACTGAGAATAGGAGAATAACTGACATTTGCTCCTTCCGCATCTGCACAGTTTTATACACATAAAAATGTACAGAAACAATTTTACACAAATACGAAAATACTAAATGCTTTTCTTATACCTGTGAATCATGGATAAAGTTATAAATAAAGGAATCATGAGAACCTACAATAACTATAAAGATTTTTAAAAAATAGAGAACACTAAGCTTTCAGTTTTCAACCACCACATAAATCTTGTCCTTATTCACTATCGCTGTTCTTTTTCCATGGAAATTATTTCAATATGTGATCCAATCTATTCCCAAAAGATCAGTTCTACAAAACAAAAATCACTCAAACAGAGTAATCGTCTGATTGTAAACTTAAAATTTTAACAGCTGGTCCAGTAGCTGAAAGTAATGTTTTTGATATAAACAACTATTTAAAAGTTCAAGGCACTTAGATAACTGACCACTATACTGTTCCAACGGCGAAGAGGTGACCCATTGTAGCAGTCCCCCTTCGAGAGATTTTACGTTTTCTCTCCCTCCCGCAATAATAGAAAATGGATATTATATTGATGAGTAACTGAAGATTTTCCTGAATTTGTGAGAACTGTGCTAATCATAAATGTATTCCGGCAACATAGGCTGATTTTACTAAAATGACCTAATATTTTGAGAGTCATCGTACATCACTAAAAATACTTGGGAGAGAAGTTGCATAGGCTCAAAAAATATTGAAATAACTCGCTGTTTTATAGCCAATCATCATACGAGTATACAGTGTAAAATACACCAGAGTTAATACGAAAAACTATGGTCTGAGGTTAAATTGGTTGGTAGGACATTAGTAAGGCACCCATTCTGTCGCTTTACGAACCTTTGTTCTCTCGTGCTTAAACTGGTGATTACCAAAAATCCAACATTTTGGTGTAATGAGAGCTTTTCTTTTTCGAAACCAATAAACGACAATTGCATGGAACTTAATATAGAGGGATATTCCTTATTTTGTGATATTTAAAAAAAAACACGAAGTTATGCAGATTGTATTTCCAGCAGAATACTAATACTATGTACCAAGAACAAAACGGACAATCTACAAAAAAATACATATAGATAAAAATAAAACATCCGACAAGACGCATTAATGTCAATTCTCTAAGCCTTGCACCTTGCAATACCTGAGACTCTCAAGCCCTCCAATCTGTTTCCAATAAGCCGATCATTTCAATGCTTTTTACCATTCACGATTTTTCAAAGAATCAACAGACATAATGCTAGCCACAATACTTATACATCAGGATAACAATGTATCATTTGGGGTCTTTATTCGTCCACAAAAACTGAGCACAATAAAGGAGTTTCAGAATCTTTGCCAGCACTGAACAGACATCCAGGGACACGCACACTTACCTTTTTTAGTGACAAACTTCATTAGTGCAACACAATCGCTTGCCAAGCTAATTTTAAAAAGTTACTGGCTTCCATCGTTATTTATTTACGTTGTCTAACTATAACTTGAAGTTCCTAAAACAAAACACACACACAAACACACACACACACACACACACACACACACACACACACACACACACACACATATATATATATATATATATATATATATATATATATATATATATATATATATATATACATATATTTACACACCTTACATGATACTATACACTCGGCCACACATACCTCAGCAATGAAGAACAGTCATATAGATATGGGATTATCAAGAGTTATGTTAAACGATTTATTGATGCAAATAAGTAGAGTCATAGCCCATAGTTAATTCAAAGGTGTCACGTAAGTTTTGCACTACTCAGTAACAACGGATACCACAGAGAGAGAGAGAGAGAGAGAGAGAGAGAGAGAGAGAGAGAGAGAGAGAGAGAGAGAGAGAGAGAGAGAGAGAGAGAATGATTACCCAGTGCTCGTCTGATTCTCTTCTAGACATGAGCCCCATCCAATCAGCTAACAGCATCTGTAGAAAGAGCAGCGGTAAGACAATTCCCACACATCCCCCATTGCGAGTGCCACCTGAAAGACTCGACTAATAAAAGCCACAACTCGTGCCACAGAGACCCTGGGTCTCTGTCTCTGCCATGAGGGTTCATGTCCCTATGCCAAAAATGTCCCATCTTTTCAGTGAGAGAGAGAGAGAGAGAGAGAGAGAGAGAGAGAGAGAGAGAGAGAGAGAGAGAGAGAGGGGGGACCATCATGTCACCTATCTTTTCAATCACAGGACTGTCTCCCACACACACGCACACACACACACACAAAAGAGAGAGAGAGAGAGAGAGAGAGAGAGAGAGAGAGAGAGAGAGAGAGAGAGAGAGAGAGAGAGAGAACCATCAATGTCACCTATCTTTTCAATCACTCAATCACAGGATTGTCTCCACACACACACAGAGAGAGAGAGAGAGAGAGAGAGAGAGAGAGAGAGAGAGAGAGAGAGAGAGAGAGAGAGAGAGAGAGGAAATCATCATGTCACCTATCTTTTCAATCACAGGATTGTCTCCAGAGAGAGAGAGAGAGAGAGAGAGAGAGAGAGAGAGAGAGAGAGAGAGAGAGAGAGAGAGAGAGAGAGAGAATCCATCATGTCGATTCTCAATCGATGAATTCATCACTTCGCAATCTTTTTTTACCACCGCACGCGTAACCGTGACAGGGAACCGCCGATACACGACAGGAAAGACTTTTTTTTTTTTTTCTTTGAAATCAAAATGGAAGCGATAACTCGCTCGACAAAGAGATTCGGATATAAAAATGATGTTATGATCGCCGCGTGTCTTTCAAAAAATATAAAGATGATATCATGTTAGTAACGTCTCGCTCGAACTTCGTATAAATCCAGTCAAAACGTCGCTTAAATAATAGCAACCTCTGTTAAAACAGCTTGTACAATCTTCGATATCGAAGTGACATAATGCCAATAACACCTCTTACAAATTCCGGTGAATTCACGATAAAACGACGATATGTCAGTCAGTTGTACTATATTTCAAAACGAATATAATTTGCGGCATAAAGATTGAATAATGTTTCGCACAGTCCATGATATCAAGATTATTTAATGTCGGTGGTAACCTCTCATTCAAACCTCGGTATGTCAGTAACCTGTACTTTAAAGCACACAATTTACGATATAAAAACATATAAATCACAAGATCAAAACAATATATCAGTAACCTGATTTTCAAATATATTCTTCAATACAAAGATATATCTCATTCACCAGCATTTGAGATCGAGTGCAATTCAAGATGTAAAGAAGATATAATGTACTAAGTATAAAATCCAAACTCGCATAATTCATATATATATATATATATATATATATATATATATATATATATATATATATATATATATATATATATATATATATATATATATATATATATATATATACATATATAAACATATACATACATACATACATATATATATATATATATATATATATATATATATATATATATATACATATATATATATATATACATACATATATATATATATATATATATATATGTGTGTGTGTGTGTGTGTGTGTGTGTGAGAAACTTGAATTTCAAAACTCGTCAATTTGCGATATAAATGATGCTATAATGTTAATGCACTTCTCAATCAGAACTCGTCGATCACCTAACCTGCAAGCTTCGTTCATTAGAAAACTGTAGGTGATAACGAACGAATGCAATTGGGATATTCTGAATCTTTAATAGCGAATAAAAAAAACCATGCAATAACTGGATATGAGATTCATGAAGATATACTGTAGATACGTCTCAAAGAACATTTAATTGTTTTATGTCCACAACATAGACTTATAAATTCTTTGTACACTTGCTTACTGCAAATCCTTAATGTTTACCGAAAAAAGCAGAAAAACCTGCAAAACATGTCATAAACACACGTCACTAACTCATGGCGCACACATCACAAACAGAATGAAAACATATCAAAGGCTTATGGTAGTCCTAACCGGTTCCTCATACATTACCACATTTACGGTCGTTGACTTGTTTTCGACCTGTTTGTGATATATATGCGATAAATGGCAGACGTGTCTATATGACATGGTTCACTGTAGTGTAGACGCACCCTTACAGTATGTTTCTTATTTACTGCCAAGTAGCGATTAAAATCCTATCAAAGATCCGAGTGGCAAAATCGTTAAAATTCTACAAAAATCAATCACAAGCACACAGGATACCTTCTTTAGACTTTCTAAGCTATAAATTTCAACCCATAACAGAGAAGAAAAAAACTCATTCAAGTACAATTTCGTTTCACAAAAGTGACAATGACAGTAAGACTCCCCCATACACTCCAAAAGAAGCGAACTTCCATTACATATTGATTTCAAACTCTTCCCAACACTTCAAAAGGCACACAGGGGAGGGGGAAGGGTTTTTTGCGGAGAATTCTGGCAATAATTCAGCGACCGACATGCAAAGAGTTGTTTATGAGCTCCAGCTCGCACGAACCACCACCACCTAAAACATTTTTCTTCTCCTTTGGGCTCCAACACGGTAAAATCCTCTTAGATTACGGCCACACACTCGCGCCAAGAAGAGAGAGAGAGAGAGAGAGAGAGAGAGAGAGAGAGAGAGAGAGAGAGAGAGAGCACTTACAGAAATATACAACACGTGCCAGAATATTCGTAAAATGAACCCTAACCGCATCGTCATTTGCCGCAGTAAACAAACTGTTAATGGTCGGAGGTCAAGTTATAAAATCCGCGGAATCAATACTCAGGGACAGCGATCACCCATACATCAGAGGGGAAGTTTATAAAAGTGACCGTTTTCAATTTTCTGATAAGAATAAAAATGGTCATGTAAAGACTCCAATCAATCAGTGATCGATTACGGACCCTTCTGGATGAACGTATAGTTTTGCTCGTTACTCAAAGCAGTGCTGTAAAATTTTAACAATTTACTTCGTACAACTAAATGTTTACACTAACGTTTACATGCACATTTAACACGATACCCCGGGTTACATCATAAAACTGCAAACAACAGTTTACATACACATTCAGTAAGATACCCAGTTCACATTATAATAATTAAAATATTTACATAAATACTAAATGTTTGCATCATAGTAAGATATCACTTACATTATAATATAGTTCAGTGATTCCTTGGTCTGATCACATAAACGAATCTAAATGCTTGCAAGCATATGTTGAGCTACTATTGAATGTTTCTTATCACCTTTAATTTTTTAAAGGCAACAATATTAAAAGAAATCTATGTAACCTGGCTTCAAAATCTATGACAACACAGATACAATGAGAATGTGGCATCATATAATATTTTAATTTCTCTGTGAACCTGAACATAGACGACTCAACTTTACAGTTCGTATTTGGAGGAAAGCTGCAAAAACATATCTGAGGAAGTCACAATCATTAGCTAGAATTAAAAACAAAGATAATTTCAATTAACATATTATTCAACGAAGGAACAACAAAAGAGCTGTCGGTTTTTGTGGGAAGAGATAATTGGGAGATAAGTTCACGTTATATCAAAACTCGGGAATAAAAGACATATACGGAAAGATTTTCAACTGTGTTTTATCTAACTTGGATTATAAAAGAGGTGAAATATGCCAACATCCTTAAAGAATGTTAGTAATGGAAAGAAAGAAAAAAGTCAATTCATTCCATTGTCTAAACTACAGGTAGCACCAACAAAAAGATACACGAATTCGCACTACGAGACTCTCTTCATTAACTGTTGAAATACATCAACGGTAACAACAGCAAAAACAAATACTTATGAAAAACAACACGAGGGATATAAGAATACTGGGGAGAAGGGAATGCTAAATGAAAAACTTGAGGCTGCCGTCCACAAAAGGATTAATCATTATCAGGAAACTTAAATGTCTGTAAACTAATTGATAACTGAGCAAAACATGACAACTGAGTTAAATACAACGGAATGCCGAATAACTAGATCATTGTACACTTGAAGAAATATAATTCTACCCTTAAAATGAGGGAAAAAGGTAAAAGCAACCTACAAATCACTAGTAAAGTGTGTACATTACCAAGAAAGCAAATTCATCTTTCATGAAGTGGATATGATCGAAAAATAAAGAAGATCCTAATGTATAAACTAAGAGGAAAATGGGAATGTACAAACGGCAATGAGCTGAAATTCCAATAAATAAATAATTAAATAGGTAAAAAATAAATAAACAAAGGAATAAATAACCAGATGACCAGTTCCTTTCAACGACGACATTTTCATTAATCGAAAAATTTTATAACAAAACACGAAGCCCGTGTTGCGTTACGTAAAAGCTACTCTCAACAAGAGAGAGAGAGAGAGAGAGAGAGAGAGAGAGAGAGAGAGAGAGAGAGAGAGAGAGAGAGAGAGAGAGAGAGAGAGATTCTGTATTTTGTGACTCCCAAGTTAATTGAGATCCGAGGGCCACAAATCAAAAACTGGCAGAAAAATGGGGGAAGAGATGAAATTGAGGAATCATGGGAGAGACACGGGAAGACCAAGGAAAATGAAATATAAACCAGACAGCTTCACTTAAAATATAATTTAAAAAGAAACCTACTATCTCAATTTGTCCATTATAAGGAATCTTCTCAATGTCTGGCTATAAGAATTATATATGCTTTGGAAAGCAAGATCACAAGTCATATTCTCGCGCAGGAAGGACCTGAGAGGGAAGAATTAAGCGGAAGAAGGAGGGAACACACACATACACACACATACGCAGCATGTTTCGACAGTTAAAAACATGCGTCAAAAGCTTCGTGTCGTCCCTGAGAGAGAGAGAGAGAGAGAGAGAGAGAGAGAGAGAGAGAGAGAGAGAGAGAGAGAGAGAGACCTTATCACTGAAAGAGAACCAAAAGCTATCCGTCACTACTGAGGAGAGAGAGAGAGAGAGAGAGAGAGAGAGAGAGGAAACGAGAGACAATTAGACGGGATGTTAGCAATCTGTACATAGTTGACGGTGTATCATTGTATAACCAGCAGCTGCTGTGATCTTGACACGGAATAACCACCTTAACGCCAGAGCATTTTAACATCACCTTTGGCATATCGACCGCCAGCTTATTCAACGATGGCCCCTCCCCCTCCCCCTGACCTCTCTGGCAAGTGATCGTTCTTTGATAAATCAGAACCTGGCAGTGGGGTGTCCTCCGGAAAGAATGAAAAAAGAACTACAGTTGAGTAACAAACAGGAAATATAAAAAAAAATATTACAACTACTAAATAAGCCTCAAAATTAACGCATGGACATTTTGATTATTCAAAACAAAAACACCAGTTTTTAAAAAGGCCATACAAAGAAATCACTAATAAATTCAACTACCAATCGAAGTACTCAAATATAGCATATTACCTGTATAACTACATACACCCGTCTTGGGTGCTTGTTTACGTTCTGAAGAAAATACACAAACTTCTTATGAACTTCGGACAACTGAGCTGTAAGACTAATCACACTTAACCAGCTATGTACATAATAAACGTCAATTCATAATACTGTTTTCAAGGGGAATATAATCTCTCTCTCTCTCTCTCTCTCTCTCTCTCTCTCTCTCTCTCTCTCTCTCTCTCTCTCTCTCTCTCATTGGAGAAGATGAAAAAAGCGTTAACATGGACTTCAAGAAGGATACCGGGCATTACGCATTAAATCACTCAATTTCGTATCTATCACAAGACTTTTAAAAAATGATCCACAAAGAGACTTCAGACAGTGTAACCTTAGGTGTTTGCTGGTGAAAATCTGAAATCGTGAGCAAGTGAAAACTTATGTAATGATATAGCAATTTTAAAAATATCACCTCATTCTTCATACAAAGAACAATTTCTCCATAATAAATTCCGATCATAATACGAATCACACCCGAGATTCATTTTGCAGTTAACGAAATCAGCAACCTCTACGTGACTTCAAAGGGGAATGACCAAGGTTTAAATTCGCTTGAATTCCTACATTTAGCATTTATAGCGGAGACGAATTCTGTTAAATGAAAGCTTCCCCGGTCATCGCATTTACAGCTTGTAATTAAATCTATCAAAAGTGGAGCAAGGTTTTCACCGTGACTATAACGTTCTCCGTCAAAAGGAAACTTGTCTACAATGAATGACTATCTCAGAAAAAGAAAAGATAGATGAGAGCTGTCTCTCTTTACACATTATTAGTATGTATGTATGTATGTATGTATATATATAAATATATATAAATATATATATATATGTATATATATAAAGTGTGTGCATGTGTATATATACATATAGTGTGTGTGTGTGTGTGTGTGTGTGTGTGTGTGTGTGTGTGTGTGTGTGTGTGTGTGTGTGTAGAACTACTGGTCACTGTTTACCAGATACGTACGCATTTGTAATGGCCACAATGCCCTCTAAACTTCTCGAATTCTTCACAGTTTTTGGATACACTTGTAACTACAAAGCCTTAGAACCAAATGCAAGAAATATGAAGTAATTCTGAAGCCCGGTGGCAGGATTCGAGCCCGCATCCACAATATCAGAACGTGGTCAGGTTGGCAACGTGACCTCGCTCAGAAACTCTGGATGCAGGTTCGAATCCTGCTACCGGACATCAGAATTACTTAATATTTCTTGCATTTGGATCTAAGGCTTTGTAGTGAAAAGGGTATCCAAAAAGTGTGAAGAATTCGAGAAGTTACGAGGGCATTGGGGCTATTACAATAACACGCATACATACGTGTGTGTGTGTGTGTGTGTGTGTGTGTGTGTTTGTTTGTTGTCTATTCGATAAATAACATTTACAAAGCAGGTACGAAGAGAAAAAAGATATAACCAATTTTAGTTTATCAGGTATTATAGTATTGGAAGGCCCTAATTAAGATTCTACAATTAACAAGTACTTACTAAAATAAATAAAATCATAGCAATCATACACTTACCATCAATATATGACTTTCCGAGTCACCAACACTAACATTGTATTTAAAAAAATCATTAAGTAAATAATAAAGGAGTTCTGTTTACCTGAAACACTTCATAATCCAAGGCATTAACAAACTCTGCCAACCCTCCACTTGATGTCAAGACAGAGACAATAGAAAAAGAGGTCGGGAAGGGGAGGTGTGAGGAAGAATTTAGTGGTGGGGAGTGGGGAAGGGAGGAGGGAGGAATACAAAAAACTTGTAGATGTTCCTGATCGAAGGGGACAGAATGGGAGGGGGAGGTGTGGACGGGGGAGGAGAAGGAGGGGGAGGAGGAGGAGGGGGGTTGAGAGCATCTTCTCCCCCAAGCACCAGGAGAAGAGGATAACAACAATAAAACTCGAAGACGCTCGACCAAGCCACTAAAGCACCACCAGCAACGGTTTTGAAGGGTTCCCCGAACTGCATTCACAGCCAGGGTTTTCAATACAAGTCCTCATATATTCAGTCTCTCTCTCTCTCTCTCTCTCTCTCTCTCTCTCTCTCTCTCTCTCTCTCTCTCTCTCTCTCTCTCTCTCTCTCTCTCTCAGAAATTTTTAAAACGTAGAAAGAAAGGTGTTTCGGAAAAGGAACATGGCCTTGAGGGATAAAAAATTTTTTTATATCCATGGACATGTATGAAAGCACAAAGGTGCGTGTGTGTGTGTGTGTGTGTGTTTGTCTAGCATGCTTTAATTCACGACACTATCAAGAAGGTAACACATTAGTTAAAGAGGTTTTATATATATATATATATATATATATATATATATATATATATATATATATATATATATATACATATATATATATATGTATGTATATACATATATATGTACATATATATATATATATATATATATGTATGTACATATATATATATATATATATATATATATATATATATATATATATATATATATATACATGTATGTATGTACGTTTCAATGAAGAACCCTTTAACGTAATATGTACTTGGTAAAATCTGAGTTAAAGCACGACTCATTTTTGCTAATGCCGGTTATTTCAAACCCAGCAGACGACAAAATAATTTCATTATTCATTTCCTTTCACGTTTTCAAGGTCTTCAGTGTTCATGATATCTAAAAAGTGAATACAACTGAAAAGTTCAGAAATCTTGTAAGCAGGTGCTATATTTAAATACACAGCTTAAGATGTGTACATAACACACGAAAGCACTTAGTATCTAGGCCTTATTTTTGCACCTTTCCAGTATTGTTATGCTTATATGTTTGCCACGGGCAGTTATGTGAGTGATTATACATTTACATACATTATATATATATGCACTGTATATATATACACACACTGTATATATATGTGTATGTATATATATATATATATATATATATATATATATATATATATATATATAGAGAGAGAGAGAGAGAGAGAGAGAGAGAGAGAGAGAGAGAGAGAGAGAGAGAGAGAGAGAGAGAGAGAGAGAGAGAGAGAGAGAGAGGTTGTGTGTTTTGTGAAAGTGTATGACAATGAAATGTGTCCATGTACATTACGTAGCTTCAGTAACACATCTGCATCATACTAGAAAATACACCGGCACCCTAATTTGCATAAAACAGGGCACTGTTTGAAGCCCTTGAAAACGAGATACAAATTTCATGCAAATACATTCTGGAGAATACGAACGCCCTTAGCAATTGCATCCTGCTTCAACTCGGCTCCATATATTTGCTGCTCTGATTGAAAGCAGAAAAATACCATCGCACGGGTGTAAAAGAGAGAGAGAGAGAGAGAGAGAGAGAGAGAGAGAGAGTCAGCATCATTCTCCTCTATAGTTGTTATTGCATTTTCACCTTCACAACTCTCTGCCTCCTAAACATGACAACCATGTACATAAATAACCTGTTATATATATATATATATATATATATATATATATATATATATATATATATATATATATATATATATATATATATATATATATATACATATACTAAACACATTCTTCTCTGATGTTCGTACTATGATTGTTGCATTTCTTCATTTCTTGTAATTCTACTTACAAGGCTAACCAATCTTATAAGAGAATATGTGAGGTATTTACCTCAACCTTAAAAAGCAAATATTTCAATGAAACCATCAACACAACCACCATACGAGTTGCCAGTACAGGAGTACATCAAACACAGAACCCCAAGTGCCTGAGTTCATCAAACTTAGAATTCTACGTGAAGGGAAACATCAAAATTGCAGATGCTTGTATTAGTAAATCAAAATTTAAATTCACAGTGTATGTGTAACTCAAAATTTAAATTCAAGCGTATGAGTAAACCAAACTTTACATTCCAAGTGCAGGAGTAAATCAAACTTTAGCTTCGGAGTAACTCAAACTGAGAATCACAAGAGTAAAAAGACACTCAAACTTGGAATCATAACAATGAGAGAAAACCAAACGTGGTTTCCCAAGCGTATGAGTTAATCAAACTTGAAACTTAATTGTAGGAGTCAGTCAAATTTCGAGTCATAATTGTAGATCAAACTCAAGAGTCATAACTGTTAGAAACTTAACTGTGGGGTGAGTCATATTTCGAGTCATAACTGCAGATCAAACTCAAGAGTCATACCTGTTAGAAACTTAACTGTAAGGGTGAGTCATACTTCGAGTAATAACTGCAGATCAAACTCCAGTCATAACTGTAGAACTTAATCTACTACATTAGAATCAATAAAGACTGGGCTAAATCAAACTTAGGAGGCTAAGAGTATGAATGATCAAGGGTACATCCATGAGAGCAAGAGGAGCTGAGCGTAACTTCATGAGAAAGAACAGTGGCCAAAGGAGGCAGAGAAAAGTTGCCCTTTAAGACCCAGATAAGTTCTAACGAGACATTTTCCTGATCCCCCTGGAGCGAAAAATCTCCTCCAACCTTTGCACCCGTCCCCCGTCGCTACAGAAAGGACTGGTAATCCTTTCAAGTCCGGACTAACTCTTCAGTAACATATAACAGAGGTCGAGAAAGGTCTCGCTTGGAAATATACATTTCACCTCTCTCTCTCTCTCTTTCTTTCTCTCTCAATATATATATATAATATATATATATATATATATATATATATATATATATATATATATATATATATATATATATATATATATATATACATATACACACGAGGAAAAATGAATGTGTTTGTTCAGTTTGTGATTTTATTTTTTCTACTGCTGTTTTGTATATGATTCATTTTGTGAGTCTTTGTTACATAAGTGGTTTTGTGGTTGAAAAATGGCGGTAATAGTTTCATATTTATGTGCAGATTTTCGAGTAATCTGATATCATTTGTGGGGATGTGTATACAACTGTATAGTTCCACATCGTTATATTATCAGTCGTTCACATGAATGCTATCAAAATTACTCGAAATTCGGCACATAATTATGAAGCTATTCCAATACTTTTCTAACACAAAACCACTCATTTCACAAAGACTCACTCACAGTATGAATTGCATATGAAACAACATCAAAAAACATTGTAAGTACAAGAAACAAGGATAAAATAACAATCAAAATAATAAGAAAAACCTTCAAAGACGAAGGAATGAACTGCAAGACAAAACTGAATTTAATACAGAGAACAACAAAGCCACAAACGGAACAAAGACAATACAGAGTTCTATATATGGACCTGCATAGGGGCAAAAGTGCGCGCCATAAGAAACCTTCCCCTGCCATTTGCAATTAAGTTCATTAAATGAGGAAAGGTAAAACAAAGTAATAATAAGGAACGACCGGGGGAAATGAGTTCGGGCAGCGGATAATGAGAGCACACTTGGCAATACTTAAAATTGTACGCGACCTCATCAGGCAGACTCTCTAAAGGGTACTGCAACTACTGCTTGCGAATGCGAGTGAATTATTATTATTATTATTATTATTATTATTATTATTATTATTATTATTACTGTAACCAAGGAATTGAGTTAACATTTTCAACTCTCCTAGGGGTCCATTTTAAGAAATATTAGTGTACATTTGTTAGTATTATATAATATATATATATATATATATATATATATATATATATATATATATATATATATATATATATATATATAGTAGACAGAAAGTGCGTGCATGGAAATGTGCATACATAAATTTATAAAGTTTGAAAAAGAGAGATGCTGAGTGTTATATTAGAGCAGTATCTCCAGCTCTTTACCAACGTTAATGTTGGCAAATGGGTGGAGATACTACCCGCAATATAACGCTTTTCTGTTCTCTACTTTTATTCATTTACACGATAATTTTCTTATTTATACACACACATATATATATATATATAAATAAATATATATATATATATATATATATATATATATATATATATATATATATATATAAATATATAAATAATATATATAATATGTATATATATGTATATATATATATATATATATATATATATATATATATATATATATATAATACATGTGATCAATTACTTCAAAATTTTGAGGCCTTTTAACGGGGGTGGGAGGATGAATACAAATAAGACATTTAAACAGAAACTTCTTGAATGTAGATGAATCCTCACATGGAAAAGCAACCAGAAATATTTAGGAGGTAAGTGAACTAAGTAAGTGAACTAATGAGTGTGTGAGTCCTTTCTCTTTAGTGAGCTCATATTGTTCAATGTAACTACTGACTCAAAGAATGCATCGCCATATTTCAAGGGTCGTTTAGTATTCACTAACAAGCACAGGTAAGATATTCCACAGGGAAAGCAATGGTACAGTCATAAATTTAACAAGATTACTTCAAATCTTCACAACTATTCTTCACCATTAGCTTATATACGGCGGAAGGTCTCATCCAGAGAGTAAAGCATTTAGTAATTATTTTAAAAAATTATTTTCCCTGATCAGATTGCAATAAAAGCAAACTAACGTACTTATACATTAAAAGAAATTATTATATTTACTTGTAATTACTGTGTCCCCACAGGAATATCAGGCATTGCTTACCATGCGTTCATTTGCACGCAAAGTTTTCAAAAGTTCACCACAAGAGTTTCTCTGTCCCGGCAGAAAGGAAGAGGAGCCACAACGTTTCCTTGGGAGGGACAGAAGGCAGACGACGAAGCCCTTGCATGAGTCTGTCAAAGTCACCGAAGGACTAGAGGCGACGCGAGTGGCCAGAGGAGGGCGCAAAATTCAGGGAGACGGCGATAAAAAGAGGAAGCGTGGGCAAGGATGAGAGCGCAAAAGGTGTGGTTCTTCATGGTGGTATTCCTGATGGTGATGGCGACGTGCTCCGCGGCCAAGAAGGGCGGCAGGAGGTCGAAGGGAGGAAGGAGAAACATGAAGGACAAGGGCGCCATCACCAGGTTCAAGACGCCCGAAAGTCAGGCTTACTATGACCACGACGACGTGAGTATACGTGGGGCATAGGGGCCGGCTGATTGACTGAATCATGTTTTGGAATTCTCGCGTCGCAACCACTTAAGTCCTGGTCGACAGAATTACGAATTTTTTTATATTAATCATTTCGATTACACAGTAACTAAATTCGTACTTTCTTATAAAACACTTTCACACCTTACATTTATACTATTATATACATAAATAAAAAACAGAAATACTTTGAGTCTTTGAAAAGTGGGAATGCTCTTTAACAAGAGGCAAGATGTATTTACTTTTAAATGTCAGAAGGCCATATTCTTCATTTAATAAACAAACTCAGAGGCAACTCCTCATCAAATTCACATAAATATCAAGACCCAGAATCTGAGTTCACGCTGAATGTCACCCAAGTGAGGAAACCTTAAACATGTGAGCTTTGCATCGCCAAGCACTCCTGAAAGCAATCTGTTCACTGGGAGAACAAAATGCGCAGGAGGGAGCTCTGCCAAGCGGTTCAGTAATCTCCTTGACGTCATCCACATACATCTTGCTTTTATGCACGCATTCGGGTCTAACATTAACGACATGAGCAAATTTTATTTCTTTGGCTTGTGCCTTTATTGTACGCAGTAACTTTTACACGGAAAGACAGCTATTCATACATCGTTTAATATTTACTGCCCATACGTTGTGCTGGACAAATCTTTCGGGGAAAAAAATTCATCCAACATATTGATAAATTGAAAACAATAAAATTAAAATTGATAAACATGAAATGAAAACTTACAAATAAATACCGTGAAGAAGATAAACAGCACGCTGGCAAAAAGCAAGGCCTTCGCCCCCCCACCTCCCAAAGTAATATTACAACAACTGAAACATGAATAATTAAAAACAAAGGAGAATCTTGCCCCTAATTCCTTTAAATTTATTATACAGTACACGGGAATCAAAAGCTTGCCAAAAAGAACACTGATCACAAGCCATAACTAAAATATGAACATCCAAACTGTCCACCTTTAATCATGTTTATATAACCAATTACAGCACAAATTAGCGCATACAATCAGATTATTTTCCAAGTGCACGACACTTCCCAAGGTAGATGCTTGAGACTCCATTACGTGACACGATTAAAGAAGGAAATTTAAATTCAGTCCTCAAACTTTGATTTACAAGATAAGATTTTCACCTTAAATTAGTTTGAAGTAATTTACGTCAAACATCCAAGGATTACAAGTGATCTAACTGACGCCATATCCATTAGCCTCCATTGCAGACCCCTTTCCATTTACTAATACGTTCAAAGACGAATTTATGCATTAGCCGTCAGTCTGCCTTAGAGTACCATTGGGATTCAATGAAACATGAAAAACTATTGATTTACTTTTATATTTTCTATATACGCACCCTCCCTTTTCGATATGTAATATGCTTCCAAACAAAATTGTTAATCTCTCTCTCTCTCTCTCTCTCTCTCTTGGATATAAGTTATTCCCAATGTGTCGTGTATTCGATATTAAATATTTATGGCTTAAAATCTGTGATTATAAAAAAGTTACAGGGGTATAAGTGACAATGATTCAAATACACATACATACATACATATACACATATTTATACATTATATATATACATACAAACACACACACACATATACATACGTATTTATATATATATATATATATATATATATATATATATATATATATATATATATATATATATATATATATATATATATGAATAACCTAATGAAACATACAATTCACACTGGATACAACCTCAACCTAGAAATAACTGAATTACATTTACACTCACTGAGACTTCTACGGCCGTTTACTGCGTTCCTTACCTGAAAGAGAAGGAAAAGATATATATAAATATACGTACATCACTAACGGACGAGGAAGGATGAAGACGTGGATATGATAAAATACATGCTGTACGCATGGGAATCTGAGTATCACGTTAACGACGGCAAGCTTACGACAGAGAGAGAGAGAGAGAGAGAGAGAGAGAGAGAGAGAGAGAGAGAGAGAGAGAGAGAGAGAGAGATTTCTTAAAGCTACGACACTTTCTTGAAGTTAAAGGCACAAGTACAATACATATATTAATTATCTTATCTGTGATACACAGCTGGCAGCACCAAATCTAAAGACATGATCTCAATTTATTCCTAAGGAAAAATTATACAATACTGAACCAAATGTGTTAATCACTAAAAAAATAATGTAAATGCTACAAAAGAGGATACAGAGCAAAGATAACTGCAGTAACACAGCAAACGAAATTAATATGATATAAATAATAAACAAATAAAAGCTGAAAGGTTAAGAAGTGCATCATATCCATGAAGTGTCAGGAGGATTTTACTGAATGATTCATTGTAAATTATCTGACGCGTGCCAGAAAGACGCCCCCACAGTATTGATAAATGGAACGAAGAAAAGGAACATTTCCAATTCTAAGGAATAAATGCACCTTTGAGTATTATGAATAAATAAATGTACAATTTAAAAAAAAATAACATGATAACTTTATTGATGTTAAAAAAATGTTAGGTTTATTCACAGAATTACTCGGTAAATTCTTGAATACCAAAACGCAAACGAAGAACAACCATCCATCATTGCATCAGATGGCATCAGCCAAAAAAACACCACCAAGCGATCCACTCCACTACCTCCCTTTAAAAAGTCGCTTAGCCGTTCTCTGACGAGCAAGTCTAAGGGTATAATTTCCCTTAACAGCGCGTCCATATAAACATTTCTTTTGCGGGAGATAATAATAATAATAATAATAATAATAATAATAATAATAATAATAATAATAATAATAATAATAATAATAATAATAATAATAATAATAGACACACTTCATTTATGTTGACTGGCACATACAAATAGAGAATGCAGATACAATAGAGACAATACGAAATAGTAATAGAACATGTGGGTAGTTACACCATTTGCTACTACTACTACTACTACTACTACTACTACTACTACTACTACTACTACTACTACTAATAATAATAATAATAATAATAATAATAATAATAATAATAATAATAAAACAACTTACAGGCCTGCCTGCACATAAAGAGGCAAAACCAGTACAGCCAGCCACCGATCTTCATTGAAGATTAATAATAATAATAATAATAATAATAATAATAATAATAATAATAATAATAAAACAAAACAAAAGGTTAAAATCGGCGTAGAAAGTGAAAAATAAAAACACTTGAGGTTACTCAATATGTAAAAACAAACACCAATGAACTCCGTCTTCAAAACGCAGATGTCACGTTTCCATTTTCGCCACAGCTTTGGTCTCGACTTGCTTCACTGTTCAAGAAATTCTGGATTAGCTGGTTGGTGCTATTTGCTAGCTTCAGGATCAGAGTGGATGTGTTTTGCCTCATAAAGATTTTCAAATTGAATGGACGCCTTGAAAAAAAAAAATTCCGTAGTACAATGGTTACGGGGTGTGTTTGTCGCAATGTCTTAATGAATTGCTATGACACATCTCACGGTCTGTCGGGTATGGTTTGTCCACAGGACACCAACAGACGTTGTAACAATGCTAGTGTTCATAAAAATCTCTTAATAGCGTGAGTCACTAGAATGTTGAAGAAATCCACTGTGGTGTAAATGTAAATACACAGTAGAAATATATATAAATATAAATATAAATATAAATATATATATATATATATATATATATATATATATATATATATATATATATATATATATATATATATATATATAAACGAGAGTTTTCCTGAACCTGCTCGAGTCTCCTTTTTGAGGAGAAGAATCAAGCAGGTTCTCGAAAGCTCTCGTTTTTGTATATATAATTTAGTTCCAATACATGTTTACATTTACACCAATGTGAATTCACCAATATTACAGTAGTATTTTGGTCTCTCGTTGACAGAAGGCACACTCCCTTGCAATTCATGTTGCCAATCGCACACAGCTTACGTCGTTCGATGTCAGCTGTTGTCCCTTAGATCCTTAATGGCCACGTGCCCAAGACACGGGAATTCTTGTACGAAATCCACTTAGCGATTTCCGAGAAGTATTTGTGGCTCTTCAACATGATCTCCGGAGTAACGACATGCACTGGGTCTTGGTCTCGTCAGAAATGATGACGACCCACCAATGACATAGCCAGACACTTGTACGAGGTGCTATAAATGTACCACAAAGAATGAAATGGCGCAACAAAAGAAAATGTTCTTTTTAGGCAATCAACGGGTTCTTCCCAGACAAAATAAAGCATCAAGGCAGTTAATAATAAGCTTATCACTAAAAATGACTATTGTCATAATTGCAATTACAACAGCGACCAACGCAACATCAAAACAATTTGGTACTAACCTCTCGAATGTGATTCATTTCAATCATGGAAAGCAAGATGCTCTCTTTCAGTTCTGGTTAAAAGACCGATTTAAAGCTTAAATTATAGGTAAATGCTCAGTATTCCAAGCGAACTGAGAGTTTTCAGCCGTTAACTCGGGCAGGACGATATTACTCGGCTTTGAGCCGTTGAGTAAGCCACTGTATATATAGTATTTACCTTTAGTCCACTAGGTACGGAAAGATTAGCTTTTCAGCCGTTGAGTCCAGGAGGACGATACCTTTTGCCCTCTTGCCGTTGAATAGGGTGAGATGATATTATTCCCCCTTCTGCACCTGAGTATTTATATTATTCACCTTTAAACTGTTAAGTACTGCAAGACTTTAGGATTGGGCTATTGGCCGTCGAGTATGGCAGGACAATAACATCTGACTTTTGCACTGAGTATACCAGAATAATAGCATCCGCCTTGTTGAGTCACTTGGTGGCATCACATTAAAAGACAGCCAAAGGCGGGGTTAAACCTTACCAGAACTCCCTTCTTCATTCCCTAAAACGTCAGTTCGGTTCCTACTTCTGCCGACCCCAAAAATATTTCTTTCAATCTCTTTCTAACTTTTGTGTGAAGAGGTATAAAAGGAGATTGTTTCTAAAATTTTCATTTCCACGAAGTCAGTAATACAACAACTACTGTATACCTGCCCACTAAAAAAAAGTAAAAAATGCGCCGAAGTTTCGTCAGCGAAATCGAGTTTTCTGTACATCGTATAATCAAGGCCACCCAAAACATCTATCTTTCGGTGGTCTCGGTATAATACTGTATGAGCCGCGGCCCATGAAACTTTAACCACGGCCGGGTGGTGGCCTGGCCTATATCGTTGCCAGATGCACGGTTATGGCTAACTTTAACCTTAAATCAAATAAAAACTACTGAGGCTAGAGGGCTGCAATTTGGTATGTTTGATGATTGGAGGATAGATGACCAACATACCAATTTGGAGCCCTCTAGCCTCAGTAGTTTTTAATATCTGAGGGCTGACAGAAAAAGTGCGGACGGACAGACAAGGCAGGCACAGTAGTTTTTTTTTCAGAAAGCTAACAAGCAGCAGCACACGAATGAAACTCGGTTTTAAAAATCTAATCTTTCAATTCAATAGCCCCCGAGAACCAAATGATTACCGTTATGTAATGAAAAGCAACAATCGAATTGAATACCCCCCACCACCCCAATTATATGATCGGTAATTGTTTTAATGAAAATACAACATATGAATGGAATACCTCATTTTGCTCGAATGACCCAGTTTTTTACTTATAACTATAAAAATAGAATATCAGAATTTAATACCAAACTTTAATAAAAACGATTACTGAAGGTCTTTTCGATAAATGTAAACAATAAAGGCGAATATTAAGATGTAAAGCGAATTTTCAATCCACGGAAACGCACTGCATGCAACAGTACCATTTCGGCACTAGGTCATTATACGTAAGAGAATATGACAGCACTTAGCTCTATGCACAGAAATAACATAATCGTAAAATCAGATTTCATTTTCATATTTCAACCGTGAAAACCATTAAGCTCCCAGGCTTGTCTTTAAATAAAAAAAAAAGAAAAAAACCCGTTGCGAAAATAATACCAGCTCTCGAACTTTGCATACATAAACGCGAACTAATTTTAAATTTACATAACATTACCGCCCGTGAAATTACGGGTAAAATGAAATAAGTAAAGAAGAATAAAAACAAATGATGAATGATTTAACAAAAAGAATAAAATATATACATTCTTTTAATAAATACCAAATTCTTTGGTCACGAAGCAACTGTTCAGTTTTCACTGATACTTATAACCTTTCTTCCTTCTAGAGTCGGAGAGGTCTATTTCTACCTTCTTGGAAAACCCCACCCTTTCCCTTCATAACAGATATACTCTCGCTAATAAGAAAAAAAAGGAGGTAAAGTTACGATAGAGGAAACTGAAAATTATTGAGAAAGTCGTCGGAGCAAAGGTCAAATATTAAAGATTAAAATCATAAAGGCGAAAGGTCTGACAAGCGGCCTCTGTACACTTTCTCATTCGCAGGTGTAACTTGCACCTGACTTCACTTTCTCTTTACCGAGGACAACGCTCTGATGGTTCTTGAACATTTACAGTATATATGTGTGAATGGCAGACATTCATATATTGACACAAATATAATATATATAATATATATATATATATATATATATATATATATATATATATATATATATATATATATATATATATATACACGCACAGTGGAAATACAAAAATTTAGAAAATCTGATAGTGTACTGAAGCACACCAAGTAAGAAAAAATGCACTACAAATATTTTACGATGCTGATTATCTCTGACTATATTTTACTCTATTATCTATACCTGTTTATGTATATATGTATACATGTTCACTTAATTTGGCATTAGTTTATTTATATATTCATAACTATACTAGTTTTATTATGATATAATTTTTACTTAAGGTTATTCCATTCTTTATAAATTCGCCTACCAAATTTTAAGTCATTTTTACTTGTTCCATAATAAAAAGTAAAAAATACGCCGAAGTTTCTTCAGCGCAATCGAGTTTTCTGTACAGCTGCTACAGCGTATAATCAAGGCTACCGAAAATAGATCAATCTTTCGGTGGTCTCGGTATAATACTGTATGAGCCACGGCCCATGAAACTTTAACCACGGGCCGGTGGTGGCCTATCGTATATCGTTGCCAGAAGCACGATTATGGCTAACTTAACCTTAAATAGAATAAAAACTACCGAGGCTAGAGGGCTGCAGTTTTGGATGTTTGATGATTGGAGGGTGGATGATCAACATAACAATTTGCAGCCCTCTAGCCTCAGTAATTTTTAATATCTGAGGGTGGACAGAAAAAGTGCGGACCGACAGACAAAGCCGGCACAATAGTTTTCTTTTACAGAAAACGAAAAAGGAACATCTTTAAAACTACAATTTACAGCTTTAAACACAATAATTGTTCTGAATCATCATTAAAAACATTCCATCCCGCAATATCGCGTATAAAAAAAAAACGCCGACAAAAACACAAACACGCACGAACAGACTTATTGACTGACTGACTGACTGACTTGATGATGTAATTAGTGAATTAATGGACTCGCTTTTTACAGGGTGCCAAAATCACATTATGGTCCCACTTCGAGTCGGAATACATCCTGGGAAGGAAGATCGTCTTCATGTGCGCGGCCGAAGGGACTCCAAGACCAACCATCACTTGGTTCAAGGACGGAATCGAACTCTACGCTCACTCGTTCTTCCAGGTAAAATAATATTCTTTGCACGGCTACTGCCAATAACCTTCATTCTACCACGGAAAAAAAACTCAAAACAAAAGCTGAAACTATTATTAAACGCGCAAGTAGTGCTAACACCTATATTAAGCAAAGAATTTAAATGAAACCAAAGCGAAGCCAATACAAAATAGAATTAGGCGACATTCACACTGTGCAATTTATAGAATGAAATTGAAATAAAAGCTGAATTACACCAACAATAGAATTACGTGTCACTTCACCAAACGTATCTGACGTCAACGAAATGAAAAGTGTTTCCACATTTACAGTAAGTACTCCGACGAATTCTCATTACACGAAGTGAACTTCAAAAAAAATTTGTTTAACAAAAAGCAGCCCTGACACGTGATTTACTTAATGAGACGTGACTCAAATCGCAATTATATACGCCTTGCATTCGCAGCTCATATAATATCAACATAAAGTGTCAACATGTACTTTGTTTCGTTTAAATACGAGCTGTTATTATCCTATACATAGAGAGATAAACAATTATAAAAATCTCTATGGAAAGATAATTGTCATCCGCAGATGTCTCAAAGAGGCAGTCATAATCATGACCTAAAGGCAATAATAATGATTAATCATTAATGTACCAA
>NC_089795.1:33680267-33710267 GCF_040412425.1 Macrobrachium rosenbergii
TATGACTAATCATCAGGGAATTTCATATACGTCAAAGCTAACCGTTTTTAGTGTAACTAACCACTAGGAGTTTTCAAAGTCAATACTGGGAGCCTTTTAATGTAGGATAATACTACAAGCTTTCAAAGTACATCATTCTGGTAGGGTTCAAAGTATTCCCAACAACTGGCCACGACCCCACCTTTTCCAGGTCATATGGTACAGGCAATGGGTTTACATATTCTGTAAGACTGAAAGTGGAGAATTCAGTCGAGCAAGGGAAGTCATGAATTAACAATTCAGCGTCCACCACACGAACACTGGTGTACTCAAACACGCAACAAGTGTCACACGAACAGAGTGTCTATCTGAAATTACTAATATCTAACTATTCTGGACCCAACTTCCGGTGTAGAACCAACTTGGAATGGAAATACATATAGAAACATTAAGATGCACTTTAGGCATCACTGAAGGGCGTCCGTGGTGTTCACTGGGTCCCGAGCTGCACCACCTCTTTCGGCTTATACTCTGCCTCCAATCCTGCTTTATTTCTTCCTTCTTGCTGACCAACCTTCCTATTCATTTTAAGCGTCACTGTGGGTTTTCTCTTAGTTCCACTTTTAGATCCACGTGCTTCATCTCATTTACTTTCTGGATCTCTTTCTCTTGCTGTCCTACCATGCTTTAAAGCCGAAATTTCATGAATCGTCCATTCATTCATTCTTTCATCAACTAAAGTAAGTATAAAAAAGGAACTTCTTTTTTAACTAGATTCCTATAACAGCAACATAATAAAGAAACATCACTGTTATAATGAAAACTCCAACAAACAAACTGATAGCACGTAACAAGGACACATTAAATCGCTCAACACAATTTACAACTTCGAGCCGAATATCACGAGCAATCTTTTTCACGTCTCAACCGATTACTGTCATTTCCGTTGGGAGGTCGGCGCTTAATCGGACTCCCCACACACCCTTTACAGAGGCAAATATCACACACATACATACAAAAAGAAGAAGATAACTTAACCGGCCTAATTTTTAATTGAGAAAAGGCATTGTCCCTACAAATATCCCAAGCACAGAAAGATACATACGGAATGTAATAAAAACTGATTAGAGTATGCTTACATACCCTAAGAATATTACATACGTGAGTCAAATAAATAATGAATAATGACCCCGTCATCTGTCATTAAGCAGGTCACTTAATCCCGATGCATCATTAATACTCCAAGATACATGTAAACCGTTATCTCCCCTGCCTGGGATATGTCATCCTTGTCTTAATAAAGGGCCCGCAATGAAAGGAACTTTCTCTTACTTTTGTCAATAATAATTTTCTTTTAAATTACACAATGTTTTATGTTTTTTTTACACAGTGCTTAGTTGCCAGCCTTGATATTATAGCCTACCAGTATGTTAAGCAAAATAAGTTTCATAATATTTCCCAGTAAAAATAAGGATACCCAACAAACATGTTCTCTCTCTCTCTCTCTCTCTCTCTCTCTCTCTCTCTCTCTCTCTCTCTCTCTCTCTCTCTCTCTCTCTCTCTCTGTTCACATACACATACAGGATTCACCATAGTTACCATGCACGAAGAACATAACTATAACCGCATTTCTTCATATATAATACGCCATCTCCGTCCTTTTTTCTTTTTTGTAAAACAAAGAACACATAATTTTTGTTACACGATTTACTTTTAATGCAGGATGGAACACTTATAACTTTCAAAGTTAAGAAGACTGAATCGCGTTCTCTCTCTCTCTCTCTCTCTCCTATGATTGGGACATACCAGACTCCCGATTTTTTCTACATCAGGTAAACAGCACCAAATTGTTTCTTTCCTCACGGGAGTTCTCTGCATTTTTTCAAAGAATCCCTTCCAGCCGAAAATGTTCATTGAATAGTTATCCAAAACGATCCATTGCCACTAATATGTCGTCACTGAGATTGTAAAAGAAAATTTATTTGACTTACTAAAAAGTGACAGCTACTCCTGAATGCTGAGATTTAATAATAATAATAATAATAATAATAATAATAATAATAATAATAATAATAATAATAATAATAATAATAATATGAGAATTGAAATTAAGAATAATATCTATATGAACTCTGTTGTCTACATTATCTACGGTGCACAGCAAAAGTATTATGAATAATAATAATAATAATAATAATAATAATAATAATAATAATAATAATAATAATAATAATAATAATAATTAAGCATATCATAAGCATTAAAGGAAGATAAATCAATTCCTTCGTTAAGACAAATTTCCAGACATCAAAATCATTGCGGTTTATGTACTTGATAATAATTACAGTTGACAAGGAAATTCAGGTCTTGTTACGAAAAGTATTCAAATGAAATACCAACCTAAAGCCATAAGGGTCATATAGTGAGGTTATGCATCCACATTGTTTTACACCTAGATCGCGTCTGAATATTTAAATATGTAACATCTTAGCCTGAGCCAATTCACTCACCACATCGCTGAGGAACTGGTGTCCCTATGATTATGAGTTCACTCATCTGACAAAACTTTTAAGTAATACCAAAACATACATGTTCTTTGATTTAATATGAGGCTCATTTCTACATTTTTCTACAGTGAGAGGGAGAGAATTCTTGCATGACAGAGAAGGATACCGCATATATGTTTCAAAAATCAAATAATGAAATTATATTATCGCTTCAAAATCCAACAAACAAAAAGGGAGTACATAAAAACTATTACTTTATTCCAGTGTAAACAGATGTAGACCAAGGGTTTATCAACTTGTGATGAATCTGTCATTAACTTCCTTGTCCGTATAGATACCACATATAAGGAATAAAGTTTAAAAAATAAACTTACAGTAACTTCGAAGTCGACCAGACTTTTACAGCATCTGCAGGTACATTTCTTAACAAAATTATACTTAGTAATCTAAAACCTTTATTTCAAGCCAACTCTTGACAGTTTCTTCCTCTCATAACTCCTTGCTTTTTTAATTACCATCAACAGGTTCACGAATGGAAAGACGAACGTTCTATCAAGAGCAAGATGGAGATCGACCCTGCAACCCAGATGGACGCCGGATACTACGAATGCCAAGCGGACAACAAATACGCGGTCGACGTGCACGGCTTCAGCGCCGATTACACAATATCCTTCGTCTGAGAGTCGACTCTGGGAGCCCAAGAGTCTCCCCTTCATTCTAGACCTCCCTCTCCTGTCAGCACCGACTTCGACGAGTATCCGTCGATGCTCCTCCCCTCTGTCAACGTACAACTTTTCTGTGAATGAGAATTGGATACATTTTTCCAAGCCTGTCCAGAACTGTCTTAAATCCTAAGGCGCATTCTCCTTCAGCCTCTTCTTCTCTTGTGGTCTCCTGTCTCAGACAAGGATGGGACTGCAATTAAATGGTAGATTCCCTAAGTTACTATGCTGCAAAATAAGGTTCTGCCATCAGTCCCAGAATTAAGCGAAACATTATGTAGACACCATAACTGCACGAGTTCTGAAGATTCAAATATGAACCTGGCTTGCATTTAATCAGTCAGTCAGGCTAATTTAAGGGTTGTGTATTAATACACACAACAAAAGGTGAGTTACAGTTTAGACCTTCAAAGTACGGAGCTCAATTCAAGAAGGAAAACTGATGATTTAAAGCCGTGTAACAAAGGAATCATAAAAAGTAAACGATCGTAAGATGATAACTTGAAATGAATGTTGTAACGTACTGCAATCGAAATACCAAAAAAAAGTCAAAATGTAAAATGAATGTATAACATTCACACATACATACACTTCTAAAGGATTACAGACCCAGCCTATCTATTCCCCTCACCTAGAATCAGTTACGGTTCTGTAACTCTTAATACATTGATGTTATTAATGGGATACATTCTATACACTAGAGGTTTTCACGGCTGAACAAAGAAACACATTTATCGCTGTAGATTACACACGAGTTTTCCAAACGTAGCAGCTCATTATCTGCGTGTCTAGCCAGAGCAGAAGTTACAATATACACATAACACGCATCACACAATGCCTGTTGTTATTACAAATCATGTAATGCAGGACTATTAGAGTGTATAGTGTATAGTTTCTAAGGATATTTTATGAATGTATGCGGCTATAGAGACGAATATAGAATAATTCTGCTATTTTCATGAGTGTGAGTCAAGAAGTAATGTACATGTCTATAATATATATATGTATATGTTTAGCCCTAACTTACTGCGCATACCATTTTATAATAGAGATATCTGTGCGAACTGAACTAATGGGTTGAACTGGGGTGATTCAGATGAGAATCTGTTTAGAAATTACTTTATGTTATCACGCCGTCACGGGCGGAAATAATGTCCTTTTTCCATAAATGTCCAACTATCGTTGTCTTGGTTATTTCAGGAAAGGCGTCCGTAGCGTAAGAAACGTCAGGATATATAGAGATTAGCCCGAGTGGTTTGTTACAAAAACGGAGCGGGTTTTTATGTGGTCGAAGAGTAACGAGATAGATTGCTGGAGGAGACTAAGACAATCACTTGAAGGGACGGGAAATGAAAAGTGATGAGGGAAGTTTATCAACAGTAATCTTTTAAAAATATCATCTTAAGGCTAAACTTTCCCACGCCTAAAGGTAGTTTTAAGACTTGTCAGGACCAACTGAAATGTAGGTGAAGATTGGCAAGAGCGTGTAGTCTAAAACTTGAGGTTTCTGAACGAAGGAGAAGTGAATTCCTATCGAAATGAGACGGCTTCAGTTGGTGCCTTCTTCGGCATCTTTATTAAATGATGCCTACCGTCATATTATAGGTATAAATCTTGTATCTTCACAAAATTTCTGATTGGAGAGCGATATTTACCTTGCTCTATTATACAGAAAGAATGTCCGTTCATATATATACAATATATACAGTATATATATATATATATATATATATATATATATATATATATATATATATATATATTTATGTATATGTATAATGTATGTATGTATATATACATAGATATATATATATAATATATATACATACATACATATATACATATATATGGATATATATATATATATATATATATATATATATATATATATATATATATATATAAAAGAATCCGTTTCGAAGATGAAATGAAGCTTTTGTTTTGCTTTAAAGATTTCTAAGATCACAGACGAATGTTGCTCATACGAACACAGTCAACCAAGTATTTTAGAAGCAAACAACGTTTCTACACACGAAGGCAGGCACTCCTAGGACTGTATGCTAAAGCTAGATGTACAACCTGTCTGCAATACCAATATTTTCATGCTCGCGCTGTTTAGCTCTAACCGACAGACCGTAGCAAAATTTAATTTCCCATTTCATGATCTCTCCCATGGAGGAACAAACACAGAAGGTAATCAGGGTAGACGAATAAACATAGACTATTATTTACCTTAC
Organism: Macrobrachium rosenbergii; assembly: GCF_040412425.1. Classification (NCBI taxonomy): domain Eukaryota; kingdom Metazoa; phylum Arthropoda; class Malacostraca; order Decapoda; family Palaemonidae; genus Macrobrachium; species Macrobrachium rosenbergii. The sequence continues at coordinate 33,685,713 of NC_089795.1, forward strand.
GGAAATGAGGTCTGTAGCTAATACAAGATGATTTCCTAGTAATTGTAGATACCGATACACACACCTATACAGTATATATATATATATATGTACTATCTAACCAGAAAAGTACTGACTTTGTATTAAAAATATTACAGAAGCCAATCTTGTTTTAATTGATCCGAGTATGACATCTCGTAATTTTTTGCATTAAGAAAAATCACGACAACTCGAATGCTATAATACCAGTTCGAAAACGTAAGAAATGAAGACTTTCCTGGATACCTACCGCATATGTACACAGGAGTCAAGATTCTTTGCCAGTTTTTCTGATCAAGGCTTTCGATAACGATGGAAGATGAAAAAGCAGATTTGATTGGCTTTAATAAAACTGAAAGAACTTCGACTACTAGTATTCTGTGATTAATGCACGCACATACGCACACACAAACATTATATATGTATAAATATAATTATATATACACATATGTATACATGTGTATATAATTATATATACACATGTATATGTGTATATATGCAGGATATATATATACATATATATATGCCTGTATATATATGTATACATGTATATATACAGGATATATATATACATATATATATACCTGTATATATATATATACACAGTATATGTATATATATATATATATATATATAATATATATATATATATATATATATATATATATATATATATATATATATATATATATCCTTCATGTCTTTTAATCACTGCAGTCGACTAACCCTAATCAACGTAAACGTAAACCACTGGTGAGGTCGATTTTGGATTTTTGACAGATCAGCTCAAAGTCATTTCCCGTCCGTGGGACTGAACTCAGGCCTTTCCCTATTTAGGTGAAACCACAACGCCACGAAGGTGTGTGTATATATATATATATATATATATATATATATATATATTATATAATATATATATATATATATATATATATATATATATATAGATTTGGATTTTTGAGGATCAGCTCAAAGTCATTCCTGTCCGTGGGACTGAACTCAGGCCTTTCCCTATTTAGGTGAAACCACAACGCCACGAAGGTGTGTGTGTATATATATATATATATATATATATATATATATATATATATATATATATATATATATATATATATATATACACACATAAATATATATATATATGTGTGTGTGTGTGTGTGTGTGTGTGTGTATGTGTGTGCACGCATGTTTGCATGAGTCTGGGTGCTACTTCTTAGGATGCGTCTACACGGCCATAAAACATGTCATAAACGTATATCGGTAACTTATATATATATAGTATATACATATATATATACATAAATATATAATATACATATACATATATATGTATATATATATATAGTTGAAAACAGGTAAACGACCTCAAGTGGAGAACGAATCTTCGACAAATGCTGGATAATCGTATGAAGCACTATTAAGGCCTACCAATCAGTCGTTGACTTGTCTTCAACGTGTTTGTGAAGTGTGTGCAATTTATTTTGCAAATGCATATCACAGAGTAAAAAAAGACGCGATATCCCCCATGAAAAGAAAAAACCAAGATAGATGTAAATTTGGTCGTTTAAAAGTCAAGAAGTTGAAATCAAATTTGACTTCAAAGGGAAGGGATGGTAAAGCCAAGGGAAGGCGATCAAAGGGCTTCTAGCCCTTTGAAGTAAATAACGGCTAGTGGCAATTTCTGTCTGACCCTTAGGTTCTGAGTGGAGCCCATTACCACCAACATTTTTTTTAGATGACCTCTAAAACTTACCTAATGCCTCTTACATACGCCGAAGTTTTCCATGCGTCGACAAATAATGAATTACTCTCAGCATATTTTAAACAACTGTTCATAACAAATATTTTCTAATTACCTATAAATAATTGAGTCCTCTTTGCTCACGTGAAAACGCATTGGTATATGGTCGAGTTGGAGTCCAATAATCATTCTACCCGACACTTATACATATGGTTCACGATCCAAATAATGCATATCAATAATTAATGTCTCTCGGCTCACTTAAAACTACGTTGGCAAAACACCGAATTAATTAGAGTGCGATCACTCCATTAACAGCGACAAAAAAGAAAATGGGAAAATCATTCCGAACGCCCCTTTCATATTTCCAATCCAATTATGAATAAAATGTGGCCTTTGATAGCCGCTGAAGCTTATCCTCACCCTCGGACCTCCCTCCCTATCCACAAACGAACGAAATGCAGTTATCCAAAGTTCCCTTCGCCCTGACCGAAACTTGAAACACATTTATGTTAAGACCACTTCAATTAAAATGGAATAAAAAAGACACAGGAAATAACATTCCTCCCTTCTGTTATCTAGAAGATCTTATTTACATTATTTACGTTACTTAGGGTAATCAGGAAAACTTTGTAAAGAGAACTTATCAGTACAAAAAATATTAAGTTCTCTGTAAACACTTTTGCCCTGCAACTACAAAACACGGCTGATGGGGGGAAATGATTCTACAGTCTTCTTAAAAAAAAAAAAAAAAACGGCGGCATGTAAATCATGCAACATCTTATGCCATGGGTGATACAAAAAAAGTGGTAAGCCCAATGTACTCATTATAAAGTTATCACACACAAACGTCAAAACCTGAGCCGTATATTCTAACAAATGCGGTGATGAATTCTTCCGCAGTTCATCAATGCATGATAAGACGCATCAGATTTCTCATTATTCTCTGAAATGAAAAAGGGAATGGTTATGCCCTTTATCACATTATCTCATGGTGGCCATGAAGAGAAGATATTGTGAAAATAATGAACGTGTTAACATCGCGGTAATGGCGTTATGAGAAAAATCAGCATACCTCTGGCTTTAAAGATAAGTCTTCCCATAATAATAGGAATGACAATCTAAGAAGTAAGGAAAATGAAAGGGAGGGGAATGATGGACCTTAACCACCAAGAAAGGAGCTAAAAGACCTTTCTCACCCCTTAAGGAGGAAAATACTTTGAGACTAAGGAGACACAGAAGTATGAAGAGAATTCCAATGCTTAGTAGTAGAAGGGAGAAGCTGTCCAAGAACGGTGTAATCCGACGATTGCCAATTTCCACGAAGCAAATATGAGAAGACCTGGCCAAGCGGGTATTTATGATAATGACGCTGAATCTATTAAACCAGTAAGATTCGTGTTCTAGCTGTAATAACTGAGCTTTACTTCAAGTCCCTAACTTATCCAATTACTCTAGTTTCCTGTTTTTTAACCGCAACGGCAGAGGTGTTGTGGTAAAAATCATCAGCGCTCAAAATGTTAATTAACCCATTCGCATGACCATGCATGATAAAATTGCCGGAGACATCAGTCCAAAAATTAGTGTAGAAAAATGTTGCTTCTGGCTTGCAGCAGCAGCGTTCGGCTCATATTGGTGTGGTAAGGGAAAATGGGGATAGGGTTACTTCGAGAATCTATAAGTTCCAGCTACAGGGAGCTGTAGGTTTTACAATAAAGTGGGGTGTCACTCGACTTACTAACTGGAAAAAGAAAACTGTAGGATCTCTGATATAGTTTTAAAACATGCGAATTTCATTAGACGGACTATTAAGCTGAAAAAGAGGAGCTTCAAGACTGCTGAAATTTAAGGTTTTTTCGAGAATATTTTTTTTTAGTTCCTAATCATGTTATTGCTCTATTCAACAGAACTTGGAAAAAAATTGCTTCCTGGCCCTGGGATGAAAGCTTACATCAAAATATACTGTCCTTGGGATTCTGACTAAAAGAAACAGACGACTACAATAAATAAATCTGATTTTTCTTTGTATGTCGTATCTTTAGTTACGAATCTAGGCCTACGACTGTTTCTCATGATATATTTACTTGCGGAAGTGATACCTATCAAATCCTACTAAGATCTGTTTGCTTATCTATTCAGTAATTTTATACATTTATTCATTAACTTTCGGTCATACCTCATTTTTAGAGATATCTTTACAGTGCTAAATTACGCACGGAAAACGAAACGTTCTTAAAAGGCATAACTATACAAGCGTGCCTACAGATACGTGTGACAGAGAGAGGGAGAGAGGGGGGGGTCTTGCTAAAGTAAACTTCTTATCCGGAAGTTTTCTGAAATCTTTCGCACGCTCTAAAATGCTTGTCGAGAATTGGAATTACCGTTCAGCAAGAGGCAGCAAACCTCCGAAGTTCTCTCGCTGTACCGAGGCTAAAAAAAAGGAAACGACTTCAATTAACTTTTAGAACGAGCAACGAAAAATCTTAATTACTTGTTTAAAGGGCATCCGATTCAACCAGACAAAGGCAATACAACATCTGTACTCAATATACAGTGGTTTCCATTTACGCTTATCACCGTTAACGCCATCGCAACATGAACAGAGAAATAAGAGCAACTCGTAAATTATCAAAAGATCAGTTTTTACTTGTCTGACGCCGAGATTTTAATTCCATTTCGAATTTTAAACAGAAGTACATGTAAGTAATACTCTTACATCCTACAACTTTTCATGATCACAATAAAAAGGAATAAATATAATCTAAAAAACAGTAACAAATTCCCGCATTTTCGAAAAAAATGGGTCTTCGGAATGTATTAATCCATTACGCTCTTAAGTAATTATTGTCCCTTCTTGCTTTATGGGAAACCAATATGAACGAATAAAAACTTCAAACAAATGCATCTTACCTTCCTTGCATCTGAAGAGCACTTGTTATAATGAAGTTGAAATACTTCACATATGCTTTATTATATATGACCAAAGTTTAACAATTCTGGTCCGTGAATACCCAAAATAAACAGACGGGAAGAGGGGGTTAAGCCGTCCCACAAAAAGGTTCCGATCCAAAAATAAAACATTTAAGACAGACGTTGATTTATTGGCTCCGTAGCGGTGAGTTAATTCCAAAATCAATATGGTTTGGCCTTGCGGGTGATAAGCGTCTTATTACGTAAAGCGTTCCCATATATATTTAACGAGGGTCGCGACGACAAGGATTGACCCTTGGGAAATTACGTACAATCCGGATACTCGTCTGTATACTGCAAGTGGCAAGAGAAGCTAATCCTCTGGTGGACGACGACACGTTTGAATGCTGAGTTCATTACCCATTTTCTCTTGCAGACAGAAAACATAAATATTTGGTTACACACTGCGTTTTATATGGTAAGATCTTATTTAAATAGGTATAGAAGTTACCAGCGCAAAGTAATAATAAAAACCACGAAGATTTGCTCTTATCACTTTGACAAAGACGACAGTTTACATCTATAAACAAGTAAAAAATGCGCCTTCGGCGCATTCCAGTTTTCTGTACAGCGTATAATGCTGTATGCGGTCTATGAAACTTTCAGCCACGGCCCAGTGGTCGCCTGTGCTGTTGGCACCTATAGAGGTGCCAGACGCACGACCATGGCTAACTTTAACCTTAAATAAAATAAAAACTACCGAGGCTAGAGGGCTGCAATTTGATATGCCTGATGATTGGAAGGTGGATGACCAAACATACCAATTTGCAGCCCTCTATCCTGAGTAGTTTTTAAGATCTTAGGGCGGGCAGAAACAGTGCGGACGGACAGACAAATAGCCATCTCAATAGTCTTCTTTTAGAGGAAACTAAACAGTAAAGTCCTAAACATATCACCATTTCAGGGACCGGTTGGCGGTGAAGTTTGTTACCCGAAAAATATGCTAAATGTAAGAGATTTGTAAATAATTATTTACTTATGTCAGTTCTCCAGTCACCGACTTGATACAGCATTGAGTGGCGAGTTTGTGGGTTTACTAGCAGTAAATAATTCAACGTTTGTCTGTGGTCGTACACAAAGTAATGTGGACCTTACTATCCATTTCAGGGACCGCGAGTCATCGTTTTTTCAAATATTTTTCAAACTAATTATTTGATCGAAATGGTACTTTGACACACTGTACAACACACCCCAGCCAAATTTTTGCAATATAGTGCATTGTCAAATGGTTTTAGTTAAGATTGCCTCTTGACTACACGGTGCCGCTACAAGCATCGCCAAACTAATGCAGTCGAACGTCCTTATCGCCATCCCGTCCTCCTCCCATTCTCCCCCTCCTCATCCTCCCTCCTCAACCCACTTCCTGGCCTCCCACCCGGCCCTGCCCCTCCTTTCCCGTCTATGGGGATAGCGGACGTCTGATTGTGTAGTTTAGGCCTGCTGACACATGCGACTTTGCCTTTAAAAGTCAAGAGTAAACTCCTTAACTAAAACCATTTGACAGTGCACTATATTAACAAAAATTTGCGGTGGGTGTCTTGTGCACTGTGTCAAAGTACCATTTCCATTAAATAATTAGTTTGAGAGATATTTGAGAAAAACGATGACTCGCGGTCCCTGAAATGGATAGTAATATGCTGTAACACCGGTGATGTATCCAATATTTTCTAAGCCCTAGAAATCGTAAGTTATCTTACAGTACCTGAAGTTTCTTGTTCAGTTTTTCAGTAAGAGACCACAGCGAAAAACTAAATATTACCCTGTTAAGTGTTGTGGTGGTAGTGGCAGAATTAATAAAAACTTCAAAGGACTTTGGTCTATGTGGCTATTAAGATCTTGTGATTAAATCTTAAAATTTCGGAGTATGTTAGTTTTTACTGAGACTAACGCCCTATGGATAGAACTGTTGCAACAAACTGAAAAATATTCCAATATTTCTTTAATATTTTGAAATATAAAGTATGTAGCGTTTCATGAATTACAAAATTAAGTTCTGCTGTTAGTAACTTTTATATGCGATCCAGCATTCCATTATCATTAAGAACACTTCCATGCAATGCCAAATGCGATTTGACCAAAATTCAAGTTGAAAAGATCGTCCATGCATGTAAAGAAATGTTCTCTGCTTAAAAGAGGGTAAACATACGTGACGGAATATGGACATGGATTAAAATTAAAACTTTTGTTTATGCATCAGTTACAATGACTGTAAAAAAAATCCTTATAGTTTCATTGCTCTACATGAAAGTCACTATATTAATTTCCTTAGCGCTAACAATACCAAGAGCATTATAAAGACCATGAAAATCGGTAAATGTCGGACATATCAGAGGGATAAACTTTGATTTGCTAGTAAGACAGGCATGCGTACCTCACAGCAATATCATCACCAACTAACATTTCCAATGGGGTCTTTTCCTCCAGTTCCCATGGGGTTTCTGTTGTCCACTGGCATCACTGGAGTAATAATCTATAATTCTGTAAAAGAACCCTTCCTAGGGTGCAACTCCACTGCCTGTGTTGGGTCACTCAGTCAAAGGCTAAGGGACAAATAAGCAGTTGGGGAAGCAAGCACTTGGCGGGCAGAAGAGAACGCCGAATCTATTTCGCCAGAAGATACCCTCTGGCTGTTCTGACTTATTTTGCCACAGAAGCAGATGGTTCCACCTAAATGAATGAGGACTGCATAGCCCGAAATAATTATCAGACTTCATGGCCCCCTAAGGCCCAGCGTTATGGGCGTCGGTCTGGATGATAAACAATAATGAACATTTGGTCCTGCTGAGGCAACCAAGCATGCCCGCACATCATCAGTAATAGGGCTGGGAGGATCCTGCCTTGTGTGCAGTGCAGCCTCTATTATCACTGATAAGCTGACGTTGCATCTGTTGGATCTATTCACTGCCTACAGGTGCAAGGTAAGTAAGTAATCAGGGCTGGAGTACAGAAAGCAAAACATAAGCAGAGGATGTCTAAGACAGCAAAAAAAGTAAGAACAAATAAATAGATAAATAAATAAAGAACTAAATAAATTTCACAATTTTATGCAGACTTTAAAAGACTACTTTTTTGCCAATTCTATCGAAGTCATAAATAAATAAATAATCAAATAAACAGATAATAAACGCCATCGAAACCCAGATATAAAAACATAAAATAAAGTTCTGGTAAAAAAAAAGCAGATACATTCTAAATAAACATGCTACATTCTAAAAACAACTCTCAAGGCTAACTGTAGTAAATCAGTGATTCATCGAACCCTCCAGTTCCCCTCCACAGACAAAGGAAAAAAGAATGGGTATATAAAATGAGTTTTTAACGAGCAACATTCATAGCCCTTACCAACACAACAACAACAATAGATTAAAATTAATAGAGAGTTAACAAAGAGGCGTATTTCAGCTGAAGCCCTATTGAAAAACATCGGTTTCTCCGAACGAACAAAAACGAAAAAATATGACACGGAATTTTAAAGTAATGTTAACACTAACGACAGCGAGTCTTTGACAATGGAGGTGAAGGAAAAACATGGACTTTCTAAATACAGGAATGCCTTTAATAACGAAAGTGACGATGCATATGACGACGATTACATCACTGTAAACTTGAGCAAGGCGCCTGCTGAAGCTTTTAAGACCGAGGACGACGAGGGATATGTCGCCGTTAATTTAGCTGAACATTTTGCTTATGACATCTTTTAACGCTGTCAACAGTGAAGACGGCGTGTGCAAGGCAACGATGAATAAGTGATGATGATGATAACGATGAGAGTGAAGATAATGATAATTAGAAATCTATGCAGGGTTCCAATTCATACGACGATGACATTTGCTAACGCTTTTAAAAGGAATGACAACTACTGAGTAATTGTAAATTCATGTAGGACACCTATTAATGTTCTTAATACTGCTGATGACATGTGCAGCATACCTATTAATGCTGTTAACGAAGACCACGATGACGTGTGCAGCACACCTACTTAATACTGCTAACAAAGACCATGATGACATGTGCAACACACCTATTAAACATGTTAACAAAAAATTATGATGATGACGTGCAGCACACTTATTAATGCTGTTAACAGAGATGATGATAACAATTTGCAGCACACTTTTTAATGTTGTTAACAGAGATGATGATATGTGCAGCACACCTATTAATGCTGTTAACAGAGATGATGATGATATGTGCAGCACACCTATTAATGCTGTTAATAGATATGATGGCATGTGCAGCACACCTATTAATGCTATCAACAAAGATGATGACGTGCATCACACCTATTAATGCTGTTAACAGAGATGATGGCATGTGAAGCAAACCTATTAATGCTGTTAACGGAGATGATGGCGTGCAACACACCTACTAATGCTGTTAACAGAGATGATGTTGGCATGTACAACACAAAGATGATGACATGTGCAGCACACCTATAGATGCTGTTAACAGAGATAATGACATGTGCAGCACACCTATAGATGCTGTTAACAGAGATAATGACATGTGCAGCACACCTATTTAATGCTGTTAACAGAGATGATGATGGTATGTGCAGCACACCTATTAACACTGCTAACTGAGACGATGGCGCCCAGCACTCCTATTAATGCTTTTAACAGCGATGACACATACTGAAACTTTGTTCCGGACGCCTATAAATGCCGCGATACTTACCACAGCACAGTAACAAGAGGGATGGTTCCCTCAATCTCTTTTTAAAGCGACACTGCATAAAGGCAAATACATAAATACGTCCAGCACTCCTGTCGTCTCCTCTCTGACCATTCTCCCCGGTAACCTGACTATACCAAAATAAAAAATGGTATATACTTATAGCACGAATAAAATTTAAACTGCGTAACATTACCATAAATGCACGTTTCAAAAATAACGAGGAAATGAAAAACCTTTATGCGATGGAACATATTTTTTTAATTTCCATTTGGCCACATCAGATATTTCATACCACACTAAAAGAATGTAAAAAATAATGAAGAAATAAAAAAATGTATGTGAAGGCACTTTTTTTTGTAGTTCCCGTTTGGCCACATCAGATATTTTATGCCATACTAAAAGAACAGACCGTTTTATAATAGTGTTATAAAAATGAGAGAGAGAGAGAGAGAGAGAGAGAGAGAGAGAGAGAGAGAGAGAGAAGGGGGTTAATACAACTGGAAAAAGGCTGAAGGAAAAAGGATATTCGGCCCAAAAGGCACAGGAAGGCATCTATATAAAACTAAAATCCTCCAGAATCCTTAATAGAGATTTCTCTCAGAAGGAGTTTGAGATGAAACAGTGTTTACCACAGCAATTGGTTTCCCTTCAGTCGAACAGACTTCAACGATCCCACCACTGACAGCTCGGAAGAAAGTCTCTAAAAATACATGACGATCATTCGTTGCCACTGAGATCGCGGGGAAGAAATATTTTCTTACATCAGATGTTTTTCACACAAATTAAATCTTTGTGCTTTCCAGTTTTCTTGTGTCCGGTGATTTCCCGGTAGTGTTGTCAGTAAAAAGGTAAGAGTAAAACGATCTTTTGACGATAGAAGAACTTAGGGGAAGAAAATTTTTTAATTAACTCTGAAGGAAGAAAAAATATATTTTTTAATATATTAAGAAAATTTTCTTATATGAGAATCGTATGCTTTTAAACAGACCATGTAATAAACATGACACTCCAAAGCTTGTGAGAATAACGATACACAAAGTCACCGTTTACACATTTTTACTTTTACAGAATATTAATGAACACGCAGTTTGACTAACCAGTGATATAACTAAACAATAATGGCAATTAAACTGAATGTTAATACGGTTGGCTGGGGTACAGTCAAGTCCTTTGAAGTGGTCATTATTTTTCTCAGCATCAGTGAACCTGGCAGTTGCGACGTTAGCTAGTCCCCATAAATCCATTTGGTAGACGGCATAACCGTACGATCTATGAATAATATTCGGCTCATCCATTCCAGCAAACTTTATAACCCTAATGACCGATATTATATCATCTGAAGCTAATGGCCCAATTAATTTCATCCACTGAATCTTTACATAACCACAAAAATTGTACTGAATATCTATTGTTTTTTTTTTTTTAGCAATTGTTATATAGTACAACATAACTGGAATTCGGCGAACTGTCACCACAAAGCAAACAAGAACAATAACCAAGTAATCAAATCTACGGATATATTTAACTTGCTACAGGGTTTAAAACATCAGTAAACTATCTGCGCTATGTTAAACTTTTTCTCGATAGCAGCAGGGAATTCAGTTGCAGCCTGTTCAACCATTTTGAAACTCTTCGCCCTCATAAATAAAGGGTACTAAATAAAATAAAGAAAAAATAACATTACCGAATATTTGTGTGATTGCCTCCACACAGTCTGAGCTTTTGAAAATTAATCTAAAAACAGTCCTATTAATTTTGCGAACAACTGATCATTGGAAGACCTAAACGAATACAATAATATTTCTTTGATGATACAGACACTAGCAAGTGCTTGCCAATAAGCACATTTGGACCCTTCGATCACTCATAAAAAAGGATGATTACAAATACTGCCACCACCCAGAATTCCAAGAACTGAGAAATAGCGACTATTGGGTAAAGTTGAGTTGCTAAAGCCCATAATGGAATCAAGATAAAAAAGGAAATTTTGCATACAAAATGGAACATCCAGAAAACTGTACGACAAAAGTCACATTTTACAATCGACTGACTGAATTCTTTATGAAATATGTCATTGTAATTATTACGGTTTTCGATGACGGCAATAAGTTTTCTGTTGTCAACAATCTGAATTAAAAACAAATAGTAAAAAATCAAGTAGTCTTTATTAATTTTGGTGAAACGGACATTCGACCCAAGTAAGCATTATGAACATTTGCTAATCCCACATTCATAAAATTCCATGTAAAAATTAGCAGTAATCCCTCCAAGAACCATGTTAAGAAAGCAATTGCCTTCCTCATTGCGGCAGTCGGAGATGAAACGGGGTCTCGAGTCCACAAGGTTAGGACACTTAAAGAAATAATAAAACTTGTGCTAAGACGACACAGAAAGCAACGAAAGGAATCTAGAAATATTAGGAATATTCATGATTCTTATCCTAAGCTACTGCAATGAAGCAAAATTACAAGGTAAAAACAAGTCAACCAAAAGGGATGCAAAACTGGTAACACATATTGTGCAAGAAACCCAACAGAATTGTGTTTTTATTCATCAAGATTTAGAAATTCCCAAAAAATACTTTTCTTCTACACATTTTAATGTACTTCAACGGGAATTTACTATGAAGTCTAAGAGCCTAAAGTTAAGAAATTATTACCACCACAGACCTATAGCTATGACTGCACCACCGTTTCACTCGTACAGGGGTGGGGGAGGTGGAAGCGAGAAAGAGATAATTCTAGCCAGTTTCCTCTGATAAAAAGGTACGAATATGACAGCCTTGAGACAAGGTTGAAAATTAGAAATATTCGTCGAAACCACCAGAAGAAATACTGTCAAATCATACACACACATCCATACTCCATTAATGTTTAAAAAAAAGTCTAAAATTCCTGTAACTGACTGATCATGAACTTTATAATCCTAAACGGACTGTTTAATTACGTGACTAACGCTGAGATGAACTTGTTTTAGTTTAAATTAGGAGTCGGGAGGAAACTAGTGCATTTGGCGTTTTCTTCCAGCTTCCGGAAATGTTTTCGATTTCATAGCCTCACTCGTTAACAGGCAGGCCTACAGTCGCCTCCATCATTAACCCTACCTTTCCTCCTACCCTTCGCCCTCTTTCGTTTCTTCGGGTCTGTGTTCTTCATTGGAGGGTGGGTAGAGCTCTCGGCTAGCATGCTGTTGGCCCAGCGTTCGACTCTCCGACCGGCCAATAAAGAATCAGAGGAATTTATTTCTGCGATAGAAATTCATTTCTCGTCATAATGAAGTTCGGGTTCCATAATAAGCTGTAGGTCCTGCTAGTAACCAGTTGAACTAGCCACGTAAAATAACCTATCCTTTTCGGGTCAGTTCTAGAGAGCTGTTAATCAGCTCAGTGGTCTGGTTAAACTAAGATATACTTAACCTTTTTACTTTTTGGGCTAGAAAAGGGCATAATGCTCCCGGCCCCACTGACCTTTGCTCATGAAAAAAAAAAAAATAAATCTGAAGCCCATTTTGACGTTGGGGCAATTACTTTTTGAAAACGACGAAGCCCTCGGGGTATTTTTCTTTTCGGATTGGCGAATGATTCAGCAGAGTAAATATCCGGGTGAAGAGCGAGGGGTATTTGTGACTGAGCAAATATGGTCCTCGCATGGCATATTCCCAGAGGATGCCGTTTCCATGATTATGAACTACCCTGATTTTATGAAAAATCTTTCCAGCAGAATATTTATTAGCAGATATGTGCACCGGAAACATACATACACAAAATATTAGCAAAACCCAAAGAGACGTGACAAATGGTTAGTGAAGTAATGCATGTAAACAGAAAAGCTGATTTTAAAATGAGGAAATGGCCAGAGAAAGGATGCACTAAAGAGTTAAAAGAATTTTCGAATCCATCAACTTTACTTAGGACAGGTAAACACGGATCTCGTTCACCTCGCATCCTCCTTCCGACATCAATCTGCGATACTTGCTTCTTTTGCATTTTTTCATCTATAAATTCTTGTACCCTGTCGAAGGTGGCTTTTGTTCTCTCACTGCAAAACAGTTAAGGAGGCGACGTTTATATCTACAAAAATCTGACTCCATTAAATATTATGTAAATAAATTTCAAATTCCACTCTTTTAAAAGGTCCTCTTACCCGCCCTCATTTGGTCCATCCGGCAGCCCATTTTCATTTACTTTATAGATTACATTTTGTTTAATAAATATGTCTATAGTTGCTTTTTAATTGGGTAAAACTTTTCACACCTGTGCAGCCTATTTTGTAGTTGATAAACACTGTTCTATATAATATATATATATATATATATATATATATATATATATATATATATATATATATATATATATATACACACACACATATATATATATATGTATGTATATGTTTGTATATATATATATATATATATATATATATATATATAAATATGTATGTATGTATGTGTGTATGTATGTACATATGTATATATATATATATATATATATATATATATATATATATATATATATATACTATATGTATATATATATATATATATATATATATATATATATATATATATTGTATATATATATATATATATATATATATATATATATATATATATATATATATATATATATTATATTATATTATACATCAAGGCCAAACTCCGGAACAGCATTTCATAAAACTTTATTGGGACATGTTTCAAGCAGTACTTACCTGTTAACAACCTACAAAATTAAAATGACATTACAATTTATAATAAAAATTCAAAATAATACAGCAAAATTACGATAAAAATTATAAGAATACGTTTAAAAGATGGCTAGTCAAAATAAATGAATGAATAAAATAAAATAAAGCAAAATACAAAATTTAAGTCACAAAAACGGAAGGTACAAAGGCACAACAAATACAGTAGTCAATATACAAAGCAGTAAAACGCAGACTAAAAACACAAAAGTGAGTTTATAGCCACATTTCTAGCCAAAGAAGGCTTTATCTTGATGGAGTATAGAACTTCTGAAATGTCGAGGTCTGTAGCAAACTGAGCAGTGGTTAAAACGGAAAAATCAACAATATGTAAAGGGTGACCAGTCTCCTCGCTGTGTTCTAACTGCACTGTAACTAGCCCTTGAAAGATAATTGCCTGTACGATATGACTTACCTAGGTGCTCAAACCATCTCATCCAAGCTGATCTGGTAGTTTTTCCAACGGAAGTGGCATCACAACCACTACACTGCCATTTATAGATCAGATTGGACCGAAGGCTTGTTGGTATAGGGTCTTTAATTTTAAAGAAATTACCTAATTTATTTCGCAAAATGAAATATCGAGCTAAGGGTAACCAATGGACAAAATAGAAATTAATTGCTTTTTTAAATCGTATCTCTGAGTGCCAGTAAAGGTTAAAGGTAAATAAATAACAGGTTTCTTTACATTTTTGGAGTACCTTAACAGTAAGCATATTAATATAGAATTTACTTATGAAATCGAAGATAATCCTACGCTTACTTTTCTACATATTCAGGTAAAAAATCTTGATAATAACTTTCACACCTCAGTCTTTATAAAGCGTACTTTCACGGGTCTTTTGACTCAATTTCAATCGGCTACAACTTTGAAATATATGATGAATTTGATATTGAAGCTAGTAACCAGAGCATATAAAATTTGTTCTAGCTTTTTGAATTTGCATGAAGAATTGGAATTCCTAGGGTCACTTTTAAAAAACAATGGCTATCCGTTGAATTACGTGAATACATATATTGGTAAACAACTTTCGAAATTATATGTAAACAAACAACCCGAACTACCGCTAATGTAAGGAAGCCTGTTATTTATTTACCTTTAACCTTTACTGGAACTCACAGTTACGATTTAAAAAGGCAATTAATTTCTATTTTGTCCATTGGTTACCTTCAGCTAGATATCAAAATATATTTAACTTTGCAAAATAAATTAAGTAATTTCTTTAAAATTAAAAGACCCTATACCAACAAGCCTTCGGTCCAATCTGATCTATAAATGGCAGTGTGGTGGTTGTGATGCCACTTACGTTGGAAAAACTATCAGATCAGTTTGGATGAGATGGTTTGAGTACCTAGGTAAGTCATGTCGCAGAGGCAATTATATTTCAAGGCCTAGTTACAGTGCAGTTAGAACACAGCGAGGAGACTGGTCACCCTTTACATATTGACGATTTTTCTGTTTTAATCACTGCTCAGTTTGCTACAGACCTCGACATTTCAGAAGTTCTTCACTGCGAGTGTGGGTTCTGTTCAGCGCCAGCAACTAAGCTGGTCGCGCGTTCGAATCTCCGACCGGCTTTAACCATTGCTCAGTTTGCTACAGACCTCGACATTTCAGAAGTTCTTCATTCGGAGAGTGGGTTCCGTTCTCAGCTAGCAATCTGCTGGCTAATTTAGTTCGAATTTCCGACCGGCCAATGAAGAATAAGAGGAATTTATTTCTGACAGAAATTCATTTCGCTATAATGTGTTCGGATTCTACAATAAGCTGTAGGTCCTGCTGTTAGGTAACCAAAATTGGTTCTTTAGCCACGTAAAATAAATCTAAACCTTCAAGTTAGCTCCTAGGAGAGCTGTTAATCAGCTCAGTGGTCTGGTTAAACTAAGGTGCACTTAACTTTTTTTTCGACATTTCAGAAGTTCTATACTCCATCAAGATAAAGTCTTCTTCGGCTAGAAATGTGGCTGTAACCTCACTTTTGTGGTTTTAGTCTGCGTTTTACTGGTTTGTATATTAACTAGTGTGTTTGTCGTGCCCTTGTACCTTCCGCTTTTGTGACTTAAATTTCGTATTTTGCTTTATTTTATTTTATTCATTTATTTATTTTCATTGGCCATCTTTTAAACGTATTCTTATCATTTTTATCGTAATTTTGCTGTATTATTTTGAAGTTTATTATAAGAATTGTAATATCGTCATTTTAATTTTGTAGGTAGATAACGAGTGAGAATACTGCTCGAAACATGTTTCAGTAAATTTGTGTGAAATGCTGTTCCGGGTTTTGGCCTTGGTGTCCTTACTGACTTGTAGATGGCGCTTCCCTGCTGGTATATCCATTGCTATATTATATTAATTTGAGCGCAAGTAATCAATCCTTTGGTATCAATAATTTTGTTCTCCACTGACAGAATATTTTGTAAATAATTATTCGCCATGATGTGTCGTTTTTCTTGATTTTTATTTTCCGTTACATTGGGTTCCTTGTACTATTACACAGGTACTGTGATTTGGGCTAAATTCTTGTGTTCTTACCTACGCACAAATTGCAGCACTTTATCCTTCTTCTTCTTTCTCTGCATCTTCTGCCACTTCTACGTGGGGTCGATATTTCTGACAGCTTTCCTCCATCTGGCTAGGTCAGACACAACGCCCTCCGACAATTGTTTGTCTCTCAGATCTTCTTTAACTACATCCACCCACCTTCGCTTCTTCGGCCTTCCTGTTGTTCTCCCAACCAGGCACCTCCATCTGCATCACTCTCCTCCTTACATATGTCTCATCCTTTCTAGTCTCATCCTTTCTCATCACATGGCCATACCACTGCAGTCTTCTTTCCTGGGGCTTCTTTGATAGTTCTACGACTTTAGTAGTTCCTCTTATTCTTTCATTCTTGATCCTGTCCATTTTTGTTACCCACACATCCACCTAAGCATTTTCATCACTACCGCATCCAATTTCCTCTCTTGCACTCCCTTTACCGGCCGTGTTTTTGCTCCATACATCAAAGCTGGTCTCACTACTGTCTTTCCACCCTTCCTTTCCAGTGCCGGTCCCAAGCCCGGATAAATGGGTAGGGTAGGCGTCAGGAAGGGCATCCGGCCATAAAATCCAGCCAAAACCAAATATGACAGTGGACTTTTACCACCACTTTATTATACGGTAACAACCATGGACAATGTATCATTTACTGAGTACATACAATTCGTCACTTTGTAAATCAATATTCCTCTTTATCTGTGGTGAACACTTCATTACAGTGTATTTTATATTTTATTTATTTTAACTTTTCTTTCATTCACATTTTCTCACTTTTTTCAGTGTATTATTTTTAATTATGAAAAATTTATT
This sequence comes from Macrobrachium rosenbergii, assembly GCF_040412425.1. NCBI lineage: Eukaryota > Metazoa > Arthropoda > Malacostraca > Decapoda > Palaemonidae > Macrobrachium > Macrobrachium rosenbergii. Next base: position 33,703,213 of record NC_089795.1, read on the forward strand.
TGTATTATAACTGTTCTCTATTTTCAGTTATTTATTGTTTGTGTTTTTCATTTTATTTGTTCTTTCTATTTTTTGTTTGTTTGTTTTACTTTTCGACTGTCATGCTGCAGATTTCTTAGTCATTTTCATTAATGATGAGATATACGAGACAAAAATTCTGGCTTTTATGTATCCAATAATGCTGTCTACTCCACCATTATCTAGGGTCGCATTTCTTTTCCTTTCAAGTGTCTATCTTGATTTTGTTTATTTTTCCATAACTGCATACCTGGGAGCTTGCAAGATTTCTCTGCGGAAAATTCTATAAAGGATATATATATATATATATATAGATATATGATATATATATATATATATATATATATATATATATATATATATATATATATATATATATATATATATATATATATATATATATATATATATATATATATAACTGTCTCCAGTTTCATTTGTCTGACTTGCTAACATGTTTTCTTTCTGCTCAGCTGCTTCAGGTGAGGGGTCAGCTCCTTTGATGATTAATGTGTTCTTTATCTACAATTTAAGCGTGAATGCATGGCTAGCTGCCTCGAATTTTGCACACACATGCTCTACAGATTTTGCTCATCCCTTTACATTAAAGATTTCCATCTTGCATTTAACTGATTTTTTGCCATTACATTTGAGAGACAAGGTTCAAACTCCTCCACTTTTTATGTATTTCTAATCATCAAATAGCGCTTGCTCCCAACACAAGCACTGCAATAAAGAGTATACGTTTTTATTTATTCTTCATTCCAAAAGATTCTGGTACCTTGAGTACTTTCGGTTCATTTTTAAGAGGACGCATTTTCTTTCATCACGTACTCCGAAGAAACCAAGAGTAGTTTATGGGCCTGATAATAACCCTGTGGCTTCGAAATTTGAATACGGATGACAAAATCTAAATCCTTCTAGAAAAAAAAAGGAATGGAAATTGGACTAAGGGAATCAATTCGTACTCTGTGCAAATGACTGGTATTCTTAAAAAACGAGGATAAGACTGCATAATCAAACATGGTCAAAAATGACATAATCACAGTATAAATTCACAAAGAAACCTGAGGCTGGATGAGATACCAAATTTATGCTTCCGAGGCACTGATGGCAACCAATGCCAAAGCCAAATATACCAGTCTCTCTTCACTAAAAACGAAATTGTAAAAAAGTTATAGCATTTCAAAAAACTACAAAAGAAAAAGTGAGACAAGTAATAGAGACAATATAACATTATACTGAATTTTCAGGATATTTCAGGATATAGCAGAGGATTACTTCGTCTGACTAACTGAAAGAATGAGACTTAATCACTGTCATTATTACCTTAAAGAACAGAACAAAAAGCGTACAGTTTTTCACAGATTAACCTTGAGTTCTGACTCTCTTCCAAAAGAATATGGGGAGGGGGTATAATCCTCTTGGTTGTTTGTGAGAGAAATAAGGGACGCTAATCAAAGAAATGTTCCACATTCTGATCCTCAGAATAACTTTTGAGCTCTGTGCAGCAATTAGACCTCCTCCCGATGACATCACGTGAGTTTACCTGTGGCTGACTGAATGAAATGCTTGGTTACATCGAGCACTATCATTTATGATGTGCGCGTAAACTGGTAGCCCCAGCAAGACCAAACGGTTGTTAATGTCCCTCTTCTAAACCAATGCATATCACACTGGGGCGTTCACGGTGAGAAAGATTTATGAAGACCTCTAGCTAACTTAGCTAGACCCAGCCCCTTTAGGTGATACCAACTCCTCCGGCGGCAAGAAGCGAAAGGGAAGTTGAGACATTCGCGTTTACCCTGAATACAATAAGTCTTCTTCCCAATATCTGTTATGTTCATAACAGCCAAATCATTCGATATTTTCTTAAATGGGTTGCGGGTTGCCACGTTACAAGATGGCAAAACGAGTTGGTAGTAAATAATCATTCTAAGAGGTCAGATGGAGAGTTGATTAAACTCTTGCCATATAAATAGAAATACGAATGAAACTTAAAGCATATTTTCCTCCCTAGAACAAAATAAAAAAAACTATATAATCATTCACTACAACACCTACAATGTTAGGCTAAATCAAATGAATGGAAAATAAACTAATCTCAACTCGACAGAAAACATTAATAAGCACATATGCAGACAAACTAATGAACTTTAAAATAGTTAATAGTATTCCACATATTATAAAAGACAATTACTTGTATCAAGTTTTCTTTTATTTACCAGATAGTTGTCGAAGTTATTTCAAGCAATGACAAAAAAGACAATTAATCTAAACTACATCCACAGACGAACAGATCGTGTTTTACGTGCATGAAGGGAGGAAAACAGACTGCAACCTCCCGACCTCCACTACCCCTACACAAATGAATGCGTATAGTTTTCAACCTTTGTAGCTTCTCCAAGACTGCTCTCCCGGCATAACAGTATTTTTCGACTGACATTTCTCTTGTCAGTGCAGCTTTATGTACATTCCTAGTGCTTTTCATGGGAGTGTTTTGTCACACAAGGCTGTTGTTCATTGCCGAACTTGATATTTTAAAGTTTTTACAGTATGCGGGAAATTGATACCACGGGTGGGGCTAATAGGTTTAATGCCTCTTTTGTTGATTCGTCTCATAAATCATTGATGTAGCTCTGGTAATTTCATCATTATTTTGGTGTCTGTATGTCTTCTCTTACTGTATGAAATTATTCATCCTTCGTTATCGACTCTTGGATATTTTTCATTCGAATCGTCACTCTTGCCTATCGAATGGTTATTATGCCCATCAAAGACCCTTACAATGAGGCCTTTGGCATGCGTGCCGAGAAAGATCCTCGGAGGCCGATAGACAGGACGACTGGAGAGTGGGGCCACAGTAGCTTCTGGCGGGACAGATTCTGAATCCCCTTCTGCTGCCAACTTGAAGTGAACGCAAATGCTTTTCCTTGAGTGGGAGTTGGATAGAAGGGTTGGGAGGGGGAGACACTTCAGACCTCTTCTCTTTCAAAAGTATGAGTATCCTTCTTTGGAGACTAAGTCTCTCCAACAATCGTCTTCTCACAACTTTCCATTCTCACTTATAAATGCAAACCAACATCCTGTCTTTCTGTGTTCACTACATTTGCATTTAAATCGTTCTTAAAACACATTCAGGCACAGAATTAGACTCGCCAAAAAACCTCTTTCACGCTCTTTCTTTCCAATCCCTTTGTCATATACACTTACTAGTGGGTACGACTAAGCGCAGCATAAATAAGTCGCGACAGTAAGAATATATATGGGCAAGTATGGAAAATAATGAGTGATTGAGAATTTTCGAAAGAGTCTGAATATGCTTGGAGACTGAGAAAGCTGAGTGACAGGGTAAGTGAAGGCATAGTTGATATGCATGGATTTTCAGGAATAAATAAGAATGGATAGAATCTCGTAGGAATGTGTTTGGTAATGCGCTTCATTGTTGGAAATGCATGGTTTCTAACGAAGGATATTTATGAATATATTTGAGAAAGAGAAGATGGCTGTGTGACCAACAACCCCAACTTTCATCACTCCCTCAAAAACGGTCCGATTATGGACACATCAAGAGAGCAGAAGAGGATTCCAAAACCCGTCCCCGCAGAAGATATGTATGTGTGTGTGTGTGTGTGTATAATCTATATGCACATATAAAACGCAAACATACCTCCAATCCTATCCAGGCAATTACTAATGTTTTATCCCCTACCGTGTGACTTCAATGACCAACACTCCGCGGAGATCATGAACTCTAAAATCAGTCTTATTAATAAATCTCCCATGTGAATAGGTTTCATCTACTGAATTAACTCCACCATAGAAATTCTGTTACCTGGTGTGTTCCCGGGTTCCATAACCTTTTTTTAATGTGTTCATACGAACAAGACTGACAAATAAACCAGATCGAAAAGTAACAACGTGACAATGAACCATTCTCTTAAAGCCAAGTACGTTACAAGCTTACAGGACGAGACAAAAAAAAACGTCCTCTGAAACCAGGAATTTTTTTTAGAGTTATGGTCAATTTGAAAACATACATCACTCTGATTTTGTCGATTGTAAGAGTGTGAACATTCATGCACAATACCACATAGAAGTTCTCAGATTTTTTAGAAGTTCTCGGATTCTTGTCGAAGTGAGAGCGGCTGTAGTTGGTGTCACTCTCGAATCATTTTCGCGACGAGATTTACGGGATGCAGACGAAGATAAAAGGAAGTTAAAAGTTAGGCGGTCGACTTAAGGTGCGCGCGTGTATATGTATGAGCGTTGGCAGTAAGGCAGTATTGATTGGTAAGTGGAAGGAGAAAAAGTTGGAAAGAACGAGAGACAAAAGAGAGAAACATGATATACAAATGCCTGAAATAAATACATCAGAGGGGAGACATAATGAAGAACGAGGGAAGGATTCGAGTCACGCAGGTCGGATGCAATGAAAACTTATGAGGTTAAAGGCATCGCACAACACATTACCATCAACTAAATCAAATAAAAGATAAAAGTGGAAGGCACTTCCAATCGGAAGCTATGAGAAACCTTCAAGGAGAGAGAGAGAGAGAGAGAGAGAGAGAGAGAGAGAGAGAGAGAGGGTGGGTTTGTCCAATTCACCTCCTCCTCCTCCAACGTAACCACCACCACCACCACCATCAACGGTGCTGCTGCAGCTGCCCAATAATTCACGCTTCCCTTACTGCAGGGCCACACCCACTCTTGCACCTGGCTAGCTCCCTCCTCCCCTCCCCTATGGGTCCCCGCCTCTCCTCTCCCTCCCTCGTCTCCTCCCGGTCCAATGCCCCCTCCTCCTCCCCTATGGGTCCCCCGCCTCCCCCTCCCTCCCCCATTTCCTCCCGGTCCACTGGCCCCCTCCTCTCCTCTTCCCTCCCCTCCGACTAAACACCAACAAACTGACGCCTATGACCTGGCATCGTTTCTTCCGTTTCTGAACCTGTGCGACGTCTCCAAAGGAATACGAATATCACTGTCCCTTCTTCGTAGGATACACATTGCGTATCCAGGGACTCAACTTTAAGCTCAGAAGGAAAAATGGGGGAAATGAGGTAAAGCATTCTAGTAAATGAGGAGAGGCCATTCTGATGATAGTCTTGACTCGGTATCAGCATATGAATAGAGAATGAAGCATTAGAACCGCCTTTATTCATCATGAATGATTTTGTAACCATTATATCATGAATGACGAAAATGACTGCGAGAAACTAAAAGCCATACGCCAACATGAAAATATATATAGAGTAACTATTTTTTTATTATTATTATGTAAAGGTCTCCATCACCCCAACATTCAAAATAACATCACTTCTTTAATACTCCACAGGATACCAACTCACTTTCACCCTTCTACCCTATTCAGAAATCAACGCCCAGATCCCCCATCATTCAAAGCACGTCTTAAAAAGTCATCTTATTTTACTGGGATTTTTTTTATTTATTTTTAACATTTCCCTACAGCGCTCTCCGTCCAGATTTAACTGCAGAATGCCAATCAACACCACTTCTCCATTTCACGAGTCCAGCACTCCTATTTTGTTTTATTCTTTTCTGTAAGCCGTGCAATTTCTTTCATATATTTATTTCTCAACCCTCAAAGAAAGAGACTGCAAAAAGATACAATAGGGTTTTCTGTCTTGTTTACGCAAAAATATCACGAAAAAATTACGTTAAAACGAATATTTTCTAAGGGTCAAATTCCTGTGAGTGACATTTTTAATGAAAATATATATGTCCCTGTAGTACCACACTGCATTTATTTCATATTAATATATTCGACATCAGACACGTAAACCTGAACAACAACAACAACAACAACAACAACAACAACAACAACAACAACAATAATAACAATAATAATAATAATAATAATAATAATAATAATAATAATAATGAAAAGGAAAATAGGGCAAAACTCCTTTTTCTACTTTTTAGTAACCATCCATCATTATTTAAATCCTGTTTTGAAGTTTACAGTAAAAATGACACAAACACACACACACGCACACATATATATATATACATATTTGTATGTATTTATATATATATATATATATATATATATATATATATATTTATATATATTTATATATACTATATATACAGTATATATATATATATATATATATATATATATATATATATATATATATATATATAAAGTAAAGTAGAAAAGAACCTTACATTAAAATAAAGTCTGAGCAACAGTAACATGACCTCTTCAAGTTATGTTGATAATTAAACTAATGTTTAGCCCGCACTGTTTGCAATGGGCTTATTACTTTATAAAGTGACTGAAACGAGGTGCGACCTAATTATCAAATTTCTAAAACCTTGAAATGATCTATGATATTAAACGATTCACAGATGTCTGGGCGATCCTCACAAATGACTCTTGAGTGTGGCCTTCCGATCGCCGCCCAGACTGAATGACTGATTTGTTCAAGTAATCTGGCGTCCAACACAGGAAAGACGTTTTGGTTATATAAAAGTTGGAATAAAAAAGAAAGAACTGAAACGCGTGAATCCTGGACCAATGCTTGATTTATTTATGCAAGCTGGCGTCACGACGGCTATGACCATCGGCATATACGTTTTGTTAAAAGTAATTTGGATTTGCAATAAAATAATTAAAAAATAAGTCAAGTACATTTGCCAAGCACAGCGATTTACTTATATCAGATGATAAAAAAACGGATCATACGTCAAAAGGCGGGAATTATACAAAGAAAAACTATCCCATAATTAAATCCTTCAAAGATAGTAAACCTGATGTGATCAGTCCAAGCTACCAGATGTCACTATAAACTTTTGTACAATAAAACGAATGCTAAAAGGTTTGTGTATATATTAGCGAGGATATTAATTAAATGAAGTGATTTTTAACGTGTTGGGGAAAATTGTAACAACACAATCTGAAGTGTCATTACGAATATTTGCAAGAAACTGTTAAAACGGAGCAATAAAGATATTACTTTCTGAATTAAATTAAGCCTTACTGACTAAAGGATATTCTCTATCAGCAAGCACGG
>NC_089795.1:33715267-33777767 GCF_040412425.1 Macrobrachium rosenbergii
CAAACACACACACATACCCAAACCTAACCCACATTATTTTTAATAATGTTAAAACAGTACACAACAACAAACACACATACAGAACCACAAACACATTCTTAAAATTGCAGACCTTTAGTAAAGAGATTTAGTTTTTTTACCAAAAAATATCCAGTTTACATATAACGAAAAAATCCAAATACATCCAAAAAATCTCAAACAGGGCTTTACATTCTCCAATAAAATAGCCAGTTTATATAAAAACAAACCTTTACTGACAGAATTTAGATTCTTCACATATAAATAACCAGTTTATTTAAAACGAATCATATAACAAAAGAAACAGCAGACGAAAACCCACTTAAAGCTACAACGTTGAGTAAATAGATTTAGATCCTTCACGGTGAGTAATCTTCGAGGAAGAAACTCGGCTCCTGCGGAATTTTGTGTTCGGAATGATGGCATCAGCGCCCCCCTAGAGAATGAAGTTCCGGGCAACTTGATCTCACACAGTCCAAACTTCAAACTTCACACATTCTTTTTCGGGCGTCTTAAGCCTAAAAACAGCTCCCAGGGCTTATCTTTGTCTAACTCGATTTTGAAAGAGAAAAAATACGTAGTTACACGAATGTGATTATTTTGACTTGGTTTTCTTTCTTTCGGCTTGTTTATTTGCTTGTCTTTACTTTGCATAAGTCGAAATCAGTCATGACGCACAAACCATGTACGGCTATTTTATATAACAAAATGGTTTTTCTTTTCTCTCGCGCCACAAACTCATTGTCATTGAAAAGGAATAGAAAGTGTATAAAAAAATAACAGCATTCACATACATACTGACGAGACAAAAAAAAATGTATGTTAGGGTATATGTGCACAGTCCCAAGAATTATATAAGAACGACTCTTGTATATACATTGTGGACATACATACGTAGTCAGCAGAGTGATAATGCACTGCACTGTTCCGATGTTTAACTTTCGTCTTGACAGCAATAAATTTCTACTTTCTATAATCCTCCCTGTTGTGTACTGAAAGAACGGTGAAAATTGCTTATTTGGTCTTATTTTTTCAAATGTAAAGTAGTCCTACGGTTTTTAGGTTTGCTCTTGGGATTTCCAAGACCTCTCTCCTCAGAGTCTACTACACTGGAATTTCCTCTATTGGTTCCAGTCTCTTTATTAATATTTGCTTTCATCCCTTCGCCTCTCTACTGAGGACACTCAGCCCGTACGTTGTGTCATTATCTTTCTTGTTATTTATCTTTCCATTTAGTTCTTTATACACACACACACACATATATATATATACACAAACACACACACACACATACAAGTTGTGTTATAAAAATAACCGACCTTTATTCACAAAAAATACTCGTATTCAGATACAACAAACTTACACTAATCTCCTTCAAAGTAGTTCCCTTGGGCTGCCACACACCTCTCCCAAAGGTTCTGCCGCTGTCGGAAGCAGCGCTGAACTCCTCTTCTGAGGCGCACAGCTGGTCCGTCGCATTCTGCATGATGTCTTCTCTAGACTGAAATCTGGTCCCTTTTCATAAAAAATGGATAAAACTCTGAGGGATTTGCACGCCTTATGACTCGATAAATTACTTTAGATTGCGTGCAAATGTTTCGTTTCTCTCTCTCTCTCTCTCTCTCTCTCTCTCTCTCTCTCTCTCTCTCTCTCTCTCTCTCTCTCTCTGGCGGGGGTGCATTATTGTGATGGAGCTGCCAATTGCCCAATGTCTACAGAGTAAGAGAGAGAGAAAAAGAAACATTTACACATACTCTCAAGCAATTTATCGAGTCAAATGAGGAGTGCAAAGCCCTTAGAGTTTTTATTTATTTTTTCCTTTTCTTTTCGAAAAGGGACTAGATTTCAGTCCAAAGAAGACATCATGCAGATTGCGACAGAGGCGTTCCTGCGCTGCTTCTGACAGTGGCAAAACCTTTGGGAGAAGTGTGTGGCAGCCCAAGGGGACTACCTTGAAGGCGATTAGTGTAAGATATACATACACACACACACACACACACACACACACACACACACACACACACACACACATATATATATATATATATATGCATTTATAAATTCAATTTGCTTATTCCCAATCCTCAACACTTTAGAAAATTTACATAATACATTTTCAATTTTACATTGACCTCGACCACATAAAATCTGGATAAAACCTGAATTTCTAGCCAACTAAAGTCTCACACAAATATATATACACACACACACACACACACACACATATATATATATATATATATATATATATATCTATATATATATATATATATATATATATATATATATATATATATATATATATACATACATACATACACATACATATATATATATATTATATATACATATAATATATATATATATATATATATATATATATATATATATATATATATATATATATATATATACATACATATATATATATATATTAGATCTCAGTAAGGGGATGAACTTGCAAGAAAATAAAATGAATAACGACAAAGAACACAAATGGTAGCATAACAAAAGACTAGCTTTGCCGGATAGGACCCACGAATTCAGGAATACATGCTAATACATATGTAAATCCTAAGTACCCCTCTAATAAAATACACTTCTTTTACACACAATGCTGCTTTTAAATACATTTACATTTCATTGACTGAATATGAGGCTTCCAATTCAAGTCCAGCTCTTATACATGCAATAAAATATTTAATAAATATGACTACACAGCAATTTCAAATTCATTGCTATTCATCATAACTTATACATGTCTACCTATTGCAAATGTTTTCAGTCATAACGGCACAAATATTTTCTGTGATCAAATAGCAAAACGCGCCCGTGAAAACCACAAATGCATTGCTTATGAAATATTAATAGTGGCTCTCCGAAACATCAAATCACCCTTCCCATCCCTTCAGTCATAAAAATATACAGTCCACTTTAACTTTAAAAACATTCCATACTATCTAAGTGTCTACAAACAATAATATTAATATATATATATATATATATATATATATATATATATATATATATATATATATATATATATATATATATGTCTACAAATTATATAAGTATATATGTATATATTGTATATATATATATATATATATATATATATATATATATATATATATATATATATATATATATATATATATATATATATATATATATATATATATATATATATATATATATATATATATATATATATATATATATCTTAAAGGAACTGCGCAGAATATTAGCCTAAATGTCTTTTAGAATTAGGTTGCTTGAACCATGCCCTTAACCAACTTGCCAATACAGTCGTCCAAATTCCAGGTATTAACGTAATCCCAAGACACACTGGATTTAAAGGAGGTACCTTAATTGTTCCAAGTATCCTGGAAAGCAAACTCTCACGTTCTCGTTGGTAAGGCGACTACCACAGTCTAGTGAGCAGTAACATCTGAACATTTTTACCCAAGGAGACGCCAATGGTTTGGGGCATAGATATGATGAATACAATGGGTAGGGAAATACCCACTTAATGGCAGATGAGACTCCTCTCCTGAGGACTCTGGTATGAAAGTCAGAAATGGCCAAAGGTATGAGTTCTTCTGCCCTGTATCCTGTACTGATCTTGCAAATAACCACTAAAAAGTAAAATAATAAATATTTGGGCTTTGTATGTAATTGTATATGGTACAGAAGAGGAAAATAATATAAAAGTACAGCTTTGTTCAAAGAGAGAAAAGTTAGATGTTTTGCGCTTTGTGAGACTAAATTGAAAGGGCAATATCTGCAGGAATGGGAAGGACAACGACTCTGTTAAATGTAACTGAAAGGCTTGCTGCCCCAAATCCTGCTAAATATTTGGGTTTTGAATGTAATTGTATATGGTACAGAACACAGGAAAATATGTGAGTGCAGATTTGTTTAAAGAGAAAAAGCTAGATGATTTTCGCTTAGTGAGACTAAATCGAAAGAACAATATGTGCAGGAATGGGAAGGACGAAGACTGGCTGTGTTAAATGAAGGAGTACGGGTTGTACTTTCAGGAAGACCCTGGGGACTGGTGAAAGAATACCAATGTTTTAGTTCGAGGACTGTAAAGATGAGATTCAGTGAGGCAGGAGAAAAAGTTGTAACAGTGAGTACGTACCACAAAGGGATTAGAATGAAAGTGAGAGTTTTTGGAGTTCCTCGAGTAAAAGAGAATGGGAAGAGTTTTGTGAACATGTGTTTGAAGAGGTTTTGTTTGTTAGAAATACACGGTTTCCAGTTCAGAATATTCATTAGTATATACACACATGAATACATACACACACACACACACACACACACACACACATATATATATATATATATATATATATATATATATATATATATATATATATATATATATATATATATTAATGTTTGTGTGCACGTTTGAAGAGAATAATACATGACTCCACCACTACTAAGGAAAAAATGTTCGAAGATTTGAACACACACACATACATACATATATAATGTGTGTGTGTGTGTGTGTGTATAAGAGTGAAAGTTTATATATTTGTTTGTCCACTATAGAAATCCGAACAGCTCGACAGACCCAGACAAAATTTTGCACACGGCCTCTATGTCACCCCAAATGGTTTATAACTCAAAATCAAACCCCTACCCCGTGACAGACATACAAACACAGACAAAACAAATGAAATTTTCGTTTTTAGTCCACCTTTTTTTCAATAACGTTATGGGAGTCACCAGTAGCTTGGGTGGAAAGCTCCAACTTTTCTGTTGGTGACGTCATTACTCCTCCCACAACAAACACTCAGATGTATGGCAGCCCGACAAATGCGAATTTCCTTATTAATTCGTTAGTTTCTTCTTCGTTTTTACCTTCGAAATTCGCCATAGCGACTATTTCGTGACGTTACAGTGACGTATTTCAAATAATGATCTATTTCATTATAAAGCGGGTTTAAATGAGGTCTGGAATAACCGAAAATATCACCTTGGACAGTCCAGCGGTTGACAGTTTGAATTAATTATCGTGCGAATTGGCAAAACACTTCACTGCATACGGAAGATGAGTTTCTTTTCACGTTGCTTGGTACTGATTACCTGTAACATAATGCCTGAAAATTCTAGATTAACTTTACAGGAATGTAAATCGTTACATTTGGAAATCTTTTCCAAAAGGCACTTACAGAATTTACATGTATGGAGGGTAAATGTATACGGTGCAAATAGGGATCAACTTAAGAAATGGCAACTACTCCACTCCGAAGAACGTCGAAGTGCTCACAGCTTACACAGAAAGGAATAGTATTCCCGTCGTTTAGGAAAATGAAATTATTGTTTAAGATTATATATTAGAATGATATATATTCATTTCTATCTTTTATCATCATGTATTTATTCAAAATAATAATAAGCCGATTGCCTAACATTCCTCCAAGAAGGAAAAGATTTTGTTTGATTTACGATTACGTTATTACATATTTGCCGTATGGACATGCTAAGTGGTAATTTTTTTCTAATGATATGTGTAACTTTATACTTAATTCTACGTTAAGGAATTTGATGTCATCGTGAAGATAATGAGTTGTAATTTATTATATGTTAAAAAGTCCCTGAAACCAATATAAAGAATACATATCACGAGTTGAAGTTAGCCGTTAGGAAAGTGTTTTGCCACTTTTTTTTTTTTAACATGATGATGGGGTGGAAGGCTAACTGTTGCAGCAATTCACTTGATAACAGGAAAGAAGTAAAATGGTGTAATAGAGTATAGACTAAATATTTCTTATTAAAGAAAGATGTCTGTTCTCATACATTATTACTGGATTCTCATACAATATTAATGGATGAGTTTAAATTAGAAATAAGGGGTTGGTTCGGCTTTTTATGAATTGGACAGTGAAGTTTACTTTCATTATAGCAACACATCATAAAATTGTCTGTATCACATGGAAATATTGTTTTATATTTTTATTGTATAATCTGGACTAGTAACGGCCTACAGATAGCGTCAAAGGGTCTAACAGTGAGATGAATAACGTCTATGCATAATTTATTCATATAATGATCAGAGAGTCTGATACTTCCCAGATGAAATATAGCAGCAAACTGTCACAAAACTGATGTTACCCTGTCCACACTGACAGTCAAAAATTATTTAGGTAAATACCATCAGTTCATTCATTCTGCTGAGTGGACTGTCTCCACCCACAAACTGTTGTCTACACGCAAGTTTTAACGGCAGTTTCGATGAACTGACAGAAGAAATGACATGTAAACTTGATCGTAAATATATGGCCTAAGGTTGTTGAATTCTATGATAGTGAATGAGAATGGGTGTGTTGAGAGAGAGAGAGAGAGAGAGAGAGAGAGAGAGATCGAGTCATTCAGTTTTTTTTCCGGGCAGCACTAGGGTTGGTCAGCTAGTGTGTACATGTGTGTGTATATATATATATATATATATATATATATATATATATATATATATATATATTATACATATACATATATGTATGTATGTATATGTATACACATATATATAAATATATATATATGTATATGTATATGTATATATATATATATATATATATATATATATATATACATATATAATATATATATATATATATATATATAATATATATATATATATATATATATATATATATAGATATGATCATATATATATATATATATAATATATATATATATAAGATATATATATAGAAAATATTCAACATGTGATGGCTCCCCGAGAAAAGAAAAAGACAATGATCATACAAACACTTCATTTTCAATCAAACTTGTGAGTCATGGAATTGAACCCCAAAATAATAAAATTAGAAAATTTCACAACACCAGCCGCTCCATACACTTATAAAGACGGCTCACTAGCAATTGACTGATTCATGGTCGTTAAAACTGGCGTCGCAACATCTAGGTTACTGACGCCGAAAAGACACTGAATTGAAAACTAAAATAATAAAATTAGTTTAAAAGAGTTTCATATAAGAAATATATATATTTGTATATATACAGTATATATATGTATGTATGTATGTATGTATGTATGTATGTATGTATATATATATATATATATATATATATATATATAAAATCATATATGTAAATACATATATACTGTTTATACAAACATATTCAATACATGTATATGACCTAAATTACGTTGAGGAGGCCTGCCTCCTTAATAAAAATACGTAACTGTTCTATATTATACTCCTCCCCGAGAATCTTAGCAAGGATAAAATATCCATCCCTATCACGTCCCCAAGAGAGGAACCTATGTCATCGAACTCATCTATACTCACTATGCTCTCTCACATCCTAAATGTCGAAGGTCCCTCCTTTCCGGTACCTCCTCCTCAGTATCTAGCCATCCCTTTCTCCACTCCTTCCAAACACCTACAAACTGTATACTGTTTTTACCAGTATCAGCCTTCACTCTTTCCACAAGGCCAATTCCACCTACATAAAAACTCTTATCATTACTATATATCTCCATTCTTCTCATCCTTGAAGCTTTACTTATACCACAAATACTGCATAAACAATTCATTCCCAAAGCCTCTACATTTTCTAACATTTGCATTTTACATCCACACTTGTCTTCCATAGTGGTAAGTTGGCTCACCAATCCCTACATACAATGTAACCTCGGCTTTCATGAACATTCCAAGTTTCCTTCTAATCTTATGTACACATCCTGCTACCTTTCTTTCTGCAGCTACTCTGTGGCTCACCTCTTCTTTCATCCTACCAGCATCAGAAATATTTACCAAAATATTTTCCACGTTACCTTTTACCCTTATAACCTTACTGTTGTTTATATTTACCCTCAACTTCCTCCTCTTGCAAATGCTTTCAAACTTACAATAATTTCTGCAGTTTTTACTATCCCAATCAGTGCTGTACAATCTGCAAACATCATGCATTTCACACTCCATTCACATCACATTTTATCTTTGGACTTATCACCTATATCTAGCCTTCCACTGATTTCTCGATGACTCCACTCATAAAAATATTAAGCAGCCATGCAGATAAAACACGCACTTTTCTCAGACCCACTTTTACACCAACCCAGCCACAATCTCCCCTACATGTTTCACAATGCCCTCACATGACTGATCTTAACAAACACTACATCCTCACGCCTTCTTCTGAGTCTAAACCTCAACTGTTCTTCTGTTACCTGTTCAATGAGAAGCTTACTAATACAACTTCCAAGGTATAGTCAGCCAATTTAGTTACATAAAATTCTTAAGGTCTTCTTTATAAACTTCACCCTTTAACAAAAGAACAATCGTCCCTACTACTCATTTCTTTGGAATCTTTCCCTCATTCACACAAGCCTTACGAATTCTGGTCAGCCTCTTAATCCCACTTCCCTACTGTACCACAACATCTCACTTGAAATCCCATCAACTCCTGGCATCTTCCTATTTTCATCCTTTTCTTTGGACTCCGAACCTATCCTAGCCCCTTCCAATCTTGCTTCATTCATTTCTGCTCTCTTCTTCTTTCAAAAATTCTCAAAACATTCACTCAACCAACAAAGGTCAGCATCCTGTTCAGAAAGCATCTCTCCATTTGCATCTTTTATTGAGAAAAACTTATCCACACAATCCTCCCTCTGTGCTGAAACTGCACGTCAAAAACCCCCTTTTTTAGTTTTCTGCAAAAGAAAACTATTGAGATGGTTTTGTCTGTCCGTCCGCACTTTTTCTGTCCGCCCTCAGATCTTAAAAACTACTGAGGCTAGACGGCTGCAAATTGGTAAGTTAATCATCCACCCTCCAAACATCAAACATACCGAATTGCAGCTCTCTACCCTCAGAAGTTTTTCTATTTTATTTAAGATTAAAGTTAGCCATGATCGTGCGTCTGGCAACGCTATAGGACAGGCCACCACCAGGCCGTGGCTGAAAGTTTCATGGGCCTCGGCTCATACAACATTATACAGAGACCACCGAAAGATGGATCTATTTTCGGTGGCCTTGATTATACGCTGTACAGAAAACTCGATTGCACCAAAGAAACTTCGGCGCATTTTTTAATTGTTTTATTTAACTAAACTTCAGCTTATTCCTTATTCCCTCTGCCCAACTTCCTTAAGCCACAAACACATTCTGCTGACACTATCCTGAAATTTTATACTCTTCCCGAGTACCCTTTACTTCAGCGCCTTTAACCCTAGCCCACTTCTGATCTGCTTTTCCTTGTATATTTTATTTACTTCCTTCCCCTTAATGACCACTTTATCCATCCACCTGTACTGCTCCCCACAATTCTCCCTTCTGTCTAAAATTGCACCTCAAATAATGTTCATCTTTCTTTTCTTATTCCACCACTCAATATTCTTCTTAACCCTTCCAACCCGTCTTAAACCACAAACACATCCAGCTGACTCCATAAAACCATCCTTGAATTTTATAATAATCCTAAATACTCCTTCAACTTGTGTGTCTTTGACCCTTAACCCTTACACCTATCATCTCTTTACACGCTTCCCTTACTTCCTCCTTATCAAACTCACCTACCTTGATTAACGATAGGGATACATTTTCACTTATTTCTCTCCAAACTGAACTCTCATTTATCTTATATTTCAAACAATTAATGATCAGATTTCCCTCCAGCCACCTCTCTTCTCCCCTTTATGTCCAACGTGTTTTCAATCTATATATATATATATATATATATATATATATATATATATATATATATATATATATATATATATTTTTTTACATTATATATACAGATATATATAATATATATGTGTGTGTGCGTGTGCGTGCGTGTGTGTGTGTAATTGTAATGGTCACAATGCCACTCTTAACTTTCTCGAATTCTTCGCGCATTTTTAATACGCTTGTCACTACAGAGCCTGAAAGATCAAGTGCAAAAAAATATGAAGAATTCCACATCAAAATTTCTTCTTATTTCTTACTTGGATCTTAAAGCTTTCAGTAGTGACAAGATTATCCAAAAAGGGGCGAGGAAAATCGAGAAGTTAGAAAAAGGCATTGGATATTACAATTTACATATGTATCTGGTAAAAGTGACCAGTAGATTCCATAATATATATATATATATATATATATATATATATATATATATATATATATATATATATATATATATATATCTATATATATATATAAAATGGTTAACAGAGTTTTAAATGTATAAGCTTTTATAACAAACAATACTGTACGAACATTATACACGAAAAGAGCGAAACAATTATAGTTAAAATATATCCATCCAAAACATCAAGAGTTAAGTACGTGTATACAAGAACAAAACTTTAATTGAAGTACCACGCAATACATTTTAGTTTTCAGATATTTAGACAATTTCCTGCCCCAGGAAGAAATTGAAATACCCAACGAAAATGAAAGAAGACGCAAGCAATTCCTCGCTTTCGAGGAAGTAATCTTCTGCTCTCTTAAAACTTTCCAGAGGACTCTTTTGCGTCCGAGTCAGTCTCCCTTTCCCATAACTCTAATTTTTCATAAGGGTTTAGAAAAAAAAAATATTGAAAAGAAGCGATAAAACAACAACAAAAGAAGCAAACAGCGGAACGGGAGAGGAGATGAAAGACGAGACTTGAAATGGAAAAACAAAAAGAAACAAACGTAAAGACGAGGGGAGCGTCGTTCCCTTTCATTCCCATTCCCACTATACGGATGGATGCATGAGGTTTCTTGATTGAATCTGGTATGGGAATTCCACAGGGTGTATTTTACCCTAGGAACGCGGAATGTTCGACCAAAATCTCCAGAGCGGGGAATTAGGCTTGGGGGCAGCGAAAGCGTTTGTCTTGCGGCGATCCTCCAAAGATACTGCGTTGTGATGCCAGAGGAATGGGGACCAGGGGCCTCATCTTGAAATATCCTCAGTATGCTCAGTATGTTCGAATTACAGAAAATCATATCGACTGCGTTGGAATCTCGTGCCGCTGAGGGATGGCAGCACTGTGCCTCATCTAAAACATGCCAACCTGGATATCAAATAAGTTTTAGTACCCTAATATCCGGATTAAAGCAAATTCATATTCAATATCGAAATTTCCAAACGTTCATAACACTTCTTATACAACTTACTGCATTATACGCGTGGTGTAACACCTCCGTTCAAGCAGTCATCATCCCTATCAAAGCTCTTTCCTCAATGAGATCCCGTCCACATTCACAGCCATTCTGAGTGTTTCAATTCATCCTCCTAATCTCCCTCGACCATGAAGGATTCCAAACCTCGCCTCAAATAAGATATCCTGCCCATTATTCCTGCTTTCATCAGCTCCCTGATTGGTCTGTTCCTCATACTATTTCTGATAATCCAGATGCTCTTTCTCCTAAACGACCCATCTACAAATCTATTTCATGCATTGTTTTTTGTAATCCCTGTCCCATGACTGTACTCATGCTCTTACATCATTTACTACCATCCAGGACACATAACATACAGCGATGAAAGTAAACACGACGCTTCAAGCCTATTATTATTATTATTATTATTATTATTATTATTATTATATTATTATTATTATTATTATTATAGGAAAGTCTAAATAATAATAATAATAATAATGTAAATCTTGCGGTACAGGCACTGAAGGGAAGAAGAGAACTTCCTTACCGACACACAACTTAAAGGAAGATGGCATCAGGAAATCTACCCTTGATAATCTAATTCAGGATTACCATCGTTATGAAAAAGGAGACATCACGTTTAGCAATGTTGTTCACAAAGATAAAGATCCCGGGTGGCTTCTCACATCAAGACAACATCTATGATATGGATGCACCAGCAGTTTCTCATCTTCTAACTTAACACCTGTCCTCAAACCTGAATACAAAATCAATTAAGTAAACGAGAGCAAAGGTATTACTAAAGACAATAAGATAATCGAAGTGAATGGCTTGCGAGGAAACAATATCAAGGATTAAAGTTCACAAACACGAATGGAGCAGGTGAAGAGACGTGTTAATTACTGGCGGGCTCGAAATATAGACTGAAATGTACTTAGAGACTGTTGAAAAGAGTTCTTCATAGAGAAGCAAAGAGTAGGTCATAATGTGTACAAACGTAGAAGTGAAGGATGCTGGGACGAATTCTTCTGGAAAGTATGTGAAGAAGAACTATTAAAAAACTGCTATAATGAAAGACAAATGACGGTGTGAAGATGACTTTCACTTGTACAAGATTTTTAGAATGTGTTAAATATTCAGACTTACTCCAGAGAATGAGAAATAAATTACAAATACCCGTTTTAGGATAAGGGGGAGAGACCCGACTTTCAAGGAGCTCTCCAAAACCCGCAAGATACAAATGAATGATAAAATTGTTAAAAAATAACATGATACGGCATTAAATTATATAAGTTTCATGTAAGCGAGTTCAATATATAAC
Source organism: Macrobrachium rosenbergii (assembly GCF_040412425.1). NCBI lineage: Eukaryota > Metazoa > Arthropoda > Malacostraca > Decapoda > Palaemonidae > Macrobrachium > Macrobrachium rosenbergii. Next base: position 33,727,727 of record NC_089795.1, read on the forward strand.
CTCAAGTAACAAGTACGCTGTACGGGGACCGACTGTTACCATGTTTTTCTGGGAAAGTTTTTCTTTAATACCGACTGTTACCATGTTTTTTGGAAAGTTTTTTTTATACAAGTTTCGAATAAGATAAGAAAATGGAACGAAACTGGTCACCTGGTCCAACCAACAATATGGCGGCCGCTAAATTATTTTGGGAAAGGATCACAATAACAGTCTTAAAAGCGAAAGTCTCAGTGGCAGGATTTAAATGAACCAGCCTTTACCTTGTTTTTCAACCGGATAAGCACGTTGGCTATTTTCCACAAACCTCTGGGGAGAGAGAGAGAGAGAGAGAGAGAGAGAGAGAGAGAGAGAGAGAGAGAGAGAGAGAGGGCAGCTACATTAAAATTCTGTTCAGGCACCTCACTCACGTCTATCAATTCGAGAACCAAAAGAAATTTGGGGAGGGGGAAGGGGAAATGGTGGAGGGGAGAGTTGGGGGAGAAGGATAGGGAAAGGGGGAAGGGAAGAGTTGGCTAAGATTACAAAACTTCTCCATTACTACACCATGAAAAGGTTTCGTTTTCCTATCGATCTGATCCTAGATTTAAAAAGAAAAGTATTTAAAACAAAGTACTTTTCAACGGATGGATTTTCACATTTCTATTTTCACTGTTCACTTTAAAGTAATACGATACACACATTAATGTAGCCGTAACCAACATAAAGTGTACATACGAATTATGCACTAAGAATATGCACATAATTCTATATTAAATACGGCACACACACACACTATGGGAAAATATTCAAAGTTATGGAAAGACTAAAATATTATGATTCAGACAATGGACGATCATGAAGGTAAAATTAACTCAGCCAGTTTTAAGAAATGAAAGAGAGATGAAGAAAATAATGAGGAAAGTATTAGGAAAGTATCCAAGAACGATCATTTTACCTCAAACTAATATGTTCGACAACACAGTACATGACACGCTGTAAGGCAAAAGGTCCCATGTTCAAAGTGGAGGATAGGTATTACATGCTGATCAAATCGGTGACTAGATTAAAAAATATCCAAAGTACATCTTTGATAGTACGTCCCCATAAGTGGCAGGATCCAGACATAAAAGTCCAGAGCAAGTCCCGAGTAATTGCAAACTAAGCAAAAGAGGGGCGACAATTAACGGAGCTGAAATGAGTCCTCGTACAATTTGAGAACTGTGTCAGCAAAGAAAAGGCCATTAATTTTGTCTCAAATACCTAACGCAAAACGGAATAGCAACGTGGACAGAAAAGGGCAAAAGCAGAACCCAGACAATAATACTTTAAGGAAATGACAGCAATAAATGAATAAATACGCATAGCAATAGCAGCTGAGATATAGATTACATTAAAGCAAAGCAGCGTTACGCCTTAATCCAGAAATACACTGTACCTTACGAGAACTAATACCCACTACAAATCCAGAGAGACTGTTCCAACATTCCCCGGTATACAGAATGAACAGCCTCTAGTACTGGGCAGTACACAATACATAAGCATAAACAGAATAGAGATGTTGATACTATAAATCGAGTAGCAAGCACTCACTCTAGAAGCTCAGGAGCTAGAGATGATAGAAGAACACTCTACAGAAAATAATAAACCCTAAGTTTTCCGACATTGTTCTAATTAAAGTTTAATTGGACCGTCGACGGATGGCCTCTTGTCATTTTTTCATAAGTTATATTTCAACAGAAGTCTTTCAATTCTCAATTGATCCCTGATCCGTGAGCAACTAGATTCGCTGAATAGCAGCACCAGTATGCAGTAACTGTGCCTCGCTGTCGAACTTCTCAGTTCCAGAGGTACTTTATTCCTCGCACCGTTGGACTGTGGAACAGCTTCCCTGAGGATGTCGTGCAATTGGAATTTCAGAAGTTCAAGCGAAAATACAAAGCACTGCTACCCTAATACAGTTCAATTTGTATTTTATTATTTTACTTATATTTTTATTAATTTATTTATTTGTTAATTTATCTGTTTTTCTAATAACTTATCTCTTTCTGTATTTCCCATTACCTTCTGTTGCTTCTTTCGAATGAAGACCATATTGTTTGGAAGCTTAATTTCGGGCCAATGGCCATTGTGGCCTTGTTCCATATGAACAGGGTTCATATTCTTAACAATTAATAATAATAATAGTTGGGAAAAATCACCATGACCTTATGTACTTTTGTCAAGGAGGCGAAGGTCGCGGGATGCTGGTGACTTCCAGACTTTGAAAATGATATTTAGTTCCCTACACAATAACTATCGCACTCGCATTATTCGATTATACATCTTGATGATTACACTGAAGAAAAGTTACAATCAAAGGAGCACAAAATAGTGTCAATGACTCAGAAGCACGTGGCACAGTCCAAGCTCAGCATATCAATAAGTTCTCAGTTTACCGCTATTCAGCTTCATACCTCACAGCCTCATCGAATCGTTTTCTTTTCCTTTAAGGAGCGTGAATAAGTACAATAACAGCTGCATCAACTACATATCCGACTCTCCTAATTTCAAGGAAAATATTCACAACACTAATTACGACTAAAGATAACTAAAAAAACAAGACTAAAATGCTAGTATCTTCTTTACTGTTAAACAAAGATAAGTTACTTCCAAAATACTTCTCTTTCACAAAACATAATATCAAACATATCATTATCAAGAACTTAGTCACTATCACCATCAAATAGCAGTTATTAGTTATTCGATCAACTCTGAACATAAATCATTACTTAAACTTATCAGTTATTCTTTGGACTTTTAACATGCGTCAATTTTATCAGTTATTCTATCAACTTCACAAACGTCATCATTTTCGGTTATCAGTTATTCTAGCCAATTGTAACATTCGTCATTTTTATTATCAGTTATTCTATCAAATTTTAACAGTCATAATTTTATAAGTTATTCTATCAATTTGACATACGCCATCATTTTAAGATCCCACTATCTTTCTTAAATTCACCTCAGACACAACATACACGGTGTAAGACGATAATCTATCAACCAAGCAACCGCATCAATCAACAACTCCACTCTTCCAATGATAAATTTAAACAGCTCCTAATACACACCCACAAATATATATTCTTGTTATTACGTTTTTCTGTCTTCTTATCTTTACTTAAATCAACTGCATTTTGTCATCCCTGCCCCTGTGTACCTTTCTTCGTTTCTTTGGCTGCATCTTTGCCAATTTTCCCTTATAATTATTTTTAACTATGCCATGTCCCCTTTGTATTCGTCGGTATCTGTCATTTTCCTCTTTTTGGCTTTTATAACTGTCAACTTTTCGTTCGTCTTCATTTGAATCACTTCCGCTTTCCTTTCGGTCTGTCTTTGCATTGTGTCCCTTCTTCCTCACCTTCGTCTGTACCTCTATCACTTTTCCCTTCGCTCACACATACATATCAGTGACTTACACTGTGATCTGCATTCGTTTGTCATGTCCACTTGACGTCCATATCATTCCTCTTAGAATATTCTCAATCAGTATCAATAAATTTCTGCACATGCATTTCAAGCAGCTTCTCTGCTCCTTCGCCAAGAGCCTCATTTTCCACAATCCAAAATTCTTTCACTTTATTCACCATCTCCAGGACTTTCCTGTTCTTTTCTGCCACGACCTCCTATCAGTCTGCATCCGTCTCCTCTTCATTTGTTATTTCTGTCTACTCCATTTGCTTTACTAGCATCCTCGTTAACATACGCGACTTCTTTTCTAGCCACTATACACATATGCTTTTCAAATACAGCTGCTTGTAAATGGCTGTGTAAAAATACTTCCACACATCCATACAAATGTATACGTTATACTCAAAAATACTTCCACACATCCATAAAAATATATATGTTATACTCAAACATCTGTACATACATACAAACAAAGCATAGAACTAAAAGTCAATAAACGCTTCCACTAACAAGTTATCTTTAAATTTTAAATTCTCTCTCTCTCTCTCTCTCTCTCTCTCTCTCTCTCTCTCTCTCTCTCTCTCTCTCTCTCTCTCTCTCTCTCTCTCAAATACTGGAAAACAAAACGAAATGTTAGCGTACTGTTCCCTATTCCATCTAAAATATAAGAAGATTAAGTTGCGACGTACTGCATAAATCACTATTCAATATACATTTCAATAATCCTTGCTGCTGCGATTCAATGCAAGCCTGAGTAATGGAATTCGAAACTGTTAATAACCTAACTAATCGCCGTGCAATTACGGGCAGAATCTAATATTCTTTCTGACGAAAAGATCAAGAGCTTCGAATCCAATTTCTCATAATTATACCCTCCGGCCTTTGCAATAAAGCGTGATTTGAAAGATGGTATTACCTAGTCTTTAGGAACATCTCTGAAACCGGTGGTGTTATCAGCATCTCCACGGTGGAAACGGCTGGGTGAACCGAAGGTGCTACCAGCATCTTATGAAAACAGGAGTAAAACCGCGGGTTTTATCGGCATATCTAAAATGGAACCGCTGTGAATCCGGGGCATGAGCAAGATCTTTGCAATGAAAAAAAAAATTGAAATCCGGAATTATTATCAATCTGTTTATGAAAAAATAGTTAAACGCAATAAAAAAACAATAAAAAAAGAGTGAAATCGGGAATATTATTAGTGTTGACGAAAAAAATCACTGTTGAGCCGATCTTAAAACAAGAAATACAATTATTGCAATGACAGAAAATCATGTTACATTTCCATTCACAGTTTATCATACAATGCGCATTCATTAACACGTAATACAGAGGCTAAAACAAAACAAATCACTTGTGCTTGACTGCTAGAAAACGAAAAAAAAATTCAAGTATTTTGCCTTGATTCATTAACAGCAGCAATAACGCACACATTGTATAATGTCGCTTCATTAAGCTGTACTTATAACGGCTTCTACAACAACGGAAGCATAAACGTTCAATTACAAATTCTGCAAAAATCCATTTCAGTCAAAGCAAGTCAGCAGTCATTATATTTAGTGGTAAACTTTCATGGACTCTGTAATAATGCATGAGAAAGCAAAAACATTCACATTACAGTACACTATATAACTTTGGCCAAAGGCCAAGCGCTGGGACCTATGAGGTCATTCAGCGCTGAAAATAATGTTGAAACTATAGTTAGGAGAAGGTGACAAGTAAGATGGAAGGAGGAGAATATGAGCGGAAGTACAGTAAAAGGACTGGAAGGAGTTGCAGCTAGGGGCTGAAGGGACGCTGCAAAGAACCTTAAGTGACCCCTACAGTGCCCACTGCTCCGTGTGAGGTGCACTAATGGCAACCTATAAAAAAAATTATCAGACGGAACTGAACTGCAAACTGCAAGTGAAATATATATATATATAAAAAAAAAAGACTTGTTGGAGGGCAATATTCTTGAATCATTTCAAATTTGTGTTAGAAAAAAACTGACTCGCACTTTGCCTTGGGTACGAAAAAAGAAAAAAACTATTTTAGCAAATAACGGACTGCTGTCAGGACTTTCCTTTCATACAAATACTTTATTTCATCATATGATTTCTTTCTTCCACGACTTTCCCTTCAAGCAAATGAATTATTGAAGCGTATAATGCATTTCCGCCATTTCCCTTCACACGAATGATTCATTTCAGCATAATTATAATGAGATTTCATCTTATGACTTTCCCTTGACAAACATGATTATTATAGCAACTACTGGATATCTGAAGGTTTCCATTCACGCTACAAATGCTTCATGGAAGCAAGTAATGGATTTTCGTTGTTTTCACTTTATGCAGATGAATTATTTGGGAAAATAATGAATGACTGTTGAGATATCCCCTTCGGATAAATAATTCTTTTAACAAATATTGGATCTCTATCAAGATTTTCCCTTCAGACAAATGAATGTATTTTAAAAAATAATGGCCTTATGGCACCGATGACGGTAGTTCCTGTCACACCAATGTACAGAAACAAGCAGCACATACTATTCGCGGGAACAAAACTGAGTCGCAAGAAGAAAGGTCAGAATTCACTAAGGTCAACGTCTTAATCTCTAAGATTACAATTTCCGCCGCAAGAAATGGTCTCCTTCATTTGACCTTTCCATTTAGCAAATTACTTCTGTTCATTCGCGCAACACAGACAGGAAGGCGTATATATATACAATTCAAGCGTAATATTTTTATGAACCGGTGACAATTTTCTTTCTTAGTTCCTTGCTGAAGCAGTAAGCGAATTAAATATTTATTAAGAATCCTCACAAAATAACTGGACCCATTTAACGAAAACAGAAATCGCACGCATAAAATGAACTTCACTAACAAAGTCGAAGTGAACATTTTCCTCGAAACCGTTTCAAATAACAGGATCTACTTAACTATTCAACTGAACAATGAAAGATCTACAGGAAGAATCTGATTTCACGAAGGCACCGAACTGATCATTTATTATGAAACCCCACGAAGTGGCCTGACATACTTCTTCACTAACCAGCAAAAATGTCCCACACAAATAAAACCGAACAAAGGCATCAAAGCTAACCAGAAAATCAAGGTCATCAAGAAACATGAGAAGAAAAGAAAAAAAAAGAAGAGAAGTTATATCATTAGAACACTGTTCAAAGAAAACGGCGAAGGAATTATGACAAAAGAAACAATAGAAAAATACGAATGACGCTTGCTCAAACACAATAAATAAGTCTCCTATATCTTCTAAAGTAAATATCATTGTTCCCTTAAAGGTGGTAATTCCTCAACAGCAGAGGTAATCTCGCAATGAAATTAAACAAAAGGAAACTACAACCTAAGAAAAGGCATAAGTAAAAACACTGAACACAAACATTTAAATGTGAAGAGAGAGAGAGAGAGAGAGAGAGAGAGAGAGAGAGAGAGAGAGAAGAGAGAGAGAGAGAGAGAGAGAACAACTACGCGTGGGTACACCTTTGTAAGACGGGGGCGGAATGAAGTAAAAATTCAGACAGGAGTTCCTGAGGAGAAAAATATAATGATAATAATGAGGATGAAAGAAAGCAGCCTCTACTGGTGGACAATGATGCCCTTATAGGCACCGCCACAAAAGGAGTTCCCGGATGAAAGGTTACTCGTCAAATAAGGTGAAAAAAATAAGAGAGAGAGAGAGAGAGAGAGAGAGAGAGAGAGAGAGACTAAGGAGATGGTGACAAAGAGTCTCGAAAATCATTACAGAGATCCGGTCAAGGTCTTGCTCGATAGAAGAAAAGCCTTGAAGTACTAATGACGTCACCGTAACCTTTGTGAAGGTCACTGCACGCCGGTCGCTAGACGCACTGGATCCTCTTCACCCGAAAAACATCAACGGCATTCTTTGCACGAAAGATCACGTGTCCCAGAATAGCAGAGATTCTGGTCGCAACTGTAAATGTCTATTAAATGCTCCTCATTCGTCTCTGGGGCATTCTCTCTCAATTAGGCAATCTTTTCGATGACAGATGTACAGTTCAGTAATTTATCTGTAAAATGAAAATTGCTCCTTTTCACTGTATTTTACAAATAGATGAAAAAACTTTTCAGCTGAGCCTCTTTTCTTCTCATTCTTAGAGCCTTTTTCAATGTCACGAGATTGTATTAGCCAACACAGACGTGGAAAAAGCACCCCAACGCGATCATTCGAAAACATGTGAGGTACTGCGTGTGATCGAACGTTTTATCATCTGTGCAGATCGATAACGTCTATTGTTTAAAAAAAAAATGTGGGGAGCGTTCAATAAGAAAATTTGCTGTGAAGCTTAGGTTTTAAAATTCCAAGCAAAATTCTCTTCGACACGTGAGGTTTCATGTCAGCTGAAGAAACTGACAGAACATAATTAAGGCAACAGAAAAATATCAAACATCCTCTTGTTCGGGAAGACCACCTTCCCACAATGAAATTACCTAACAAGTCCTCTTCCCCTGTAATATGCAAGCAAACGCTAAGTGGTGCGGGAAGGAAGGCCAGGCATAATTTATAACTCAGCGATCCAAATGCTAATTAATTTCAGAGCAAATACACTTGAATCAGAATTTCATGAACCTTAATTAACTCTAAAACCCGTTTCGACTTCCCGACAAAGCACACACTGGATACCACAATGATGTACTTTCCTAAAATTATATACAAGTACCCTGGAGGAGTAGAAGGTGGGGACTTACAGCGCACTGAAGAAGTACTGAAGGCTCATCACCTGCTGCCTAATTTGGCCCCTTCCACTCCCCTAACGCCCCCTCCCCCCCCCGCCTCTAAGATCCCGTAAACCGCAGGTACAATGCTTCCGCCTTTTTATATTTTATTTGTTCCTTTTGCTCTCTTCGCTCCTACATCCGTCCAACTTCTTAAACTTTACCTTGCTTCATTTTTTGCCTTTCAATTCTAATAACGAGCTTTTCAAGCTTATAGAAATGTGGCTGTTATCTCATTAAAGTATTTTATAATATTCAGCTATCACTGAGAGCTAAACTATTAGCAAAAACTAGCCTGCTTTCACAAACCTATAAGAATGTGTAGTAACCAGTAATAAAAAGAGTAATGACTGAGTAAATATAAAATGCGGTTAAAAGCTGTAACATACCGCAGAGTATTTAACAATTTACCAACTCCAGGAAGAAGAGTGGGGTTAAACGGTGAAAGAAGCGATAGACTTCCCTCTATGAAGAAGGAAAGGTATAAGAGCACGGAAAAACAGGTGCAGAAAAAGAATTCTAAAGCTCGGCAGCAGAACAGAACATGTCACTGATCCAGTAATTCCTAATTTTCACAGATAAAAAAAATGTGAGAAGAGGTGGCCTGACAAAATAACGTTAAAAGGAGGCAGACAGCCCCACTCTTTCAACAGAGGGTGAGTTTAAACCTCACCAGGGAGGAAGACCTTCCCCTTTTATTTCCCCTTCGGATTTCAGGCTTGCAGTAGTAAACATATCCTTAGAGCGTAAGATGGGCTTCTCACGCAATCATAAGTTGAAAACGAAGATATTAATTATACTGGAGAACAATCATGTTCGGCAGAATAATAGTTATATAAGCAACTTTTCAATGCACATATACCTTTCTTCGTGGTAAGGTAGTTAACGTTATCTCGTCCTCATACCCATGATGCAAGCCCGAATCTTGCCCAGGCGTCAGAATATCTTCCTTCCTTTCCTCATCTGGATCTAGGCTTGGGAGTGACAAGCGTCTCCAAAGTGTGAAGAAATCGAGGAGCTATGAGGGCACTGTGGTTATTAAAATTACACTTTAAAATGTTTGCATTCAAAATATTGTTTGTAAAAAGATATATATAGACTGTATTTGTTTTAGTAATTGTGGGGACTCTATATCGAGGAACTTCGACAACTTAGTGACGGTTGCACATTTGTTAAATACATCCAATATATATGTATATATATATATGTGTGTGTGTGTGTTCAAACAATATTGAAACGTACAGCATTCAGTACCCAAAAATTTTTATATGTCGTTGAGGGACTGTCACAAAAAAAAAAAAAAATGAATTAACTGTCAACTAAAACTAGGCAGGATCTTGCTGTATAAAAAGCAATGTGTAGACTTATATTCGTCCGGTGCGCATGTATAATCTACGGGAAATAGATTCCAAATTTCGACTCCCTATCGTTCGGCTTGTACTGTACAGTACAATACACAGTCTCTCTCACTACTGACCGGAAAGCGTACAGAGTAAAAATGCCTTGATACGAACTTGGGGACGGTACATGACGTCCTCGAGTCAGGACTTGCCGTCTCGATCCTCTCATATACCACCGTTATTTCTTATTATATGGGTACACTAGACCTACTAAAATCATTCCTAATATGAATAACGACATATTTACCCCATGTAGCAAACAAATACTAAGCATATCTAATATTTACGATAAAAATGATAGCATACATGCTTGATCGCGTGAGTGTGCATTACATTTCCATACATGCATACATGAGTGTACATATATATATATATATATATATATATATATATATATATATATATATATATATATATATATATATATATGCATATAGTGTACATATATATATATATATATATATATATATATATATATATATATATATATATATATATTCTCCATAAGTTCTTGCTCAATTCCCCATTTCTATTACATGACTTTTCTTCCTCCGTCGTTTCTTTCCTACTACCATATACACCCTCCAGTATAATTACAAATTATACTTTCTGTCATGCAATTGTACCTCAAGCATTTTATTTTCTTAACTTGACCTCTTACTTGCTCAACATACCACTTATCATTAATCATTTTCATTCGCTCTTCCTACCCTACTTTACCCGAAAACACCCTTGCTGACCCTCTAATCGCAAGATGGAATTTTACATACTCACATCCTCCTCATTTACTTTCCATCTCTGCATCTTGATTGTAGTTCATATCTGATCAATTTATTCTAATATGGCCATCTTACTTCCTCATCAAACTTACTTAAATTACATTTAACGCTACATTTTCACCCCTCCTCTACACCTTGAACTTATATCTTAATTATCTTTTCAAATATATAATGATAAAATATATCTCCAGCCACTACTCTTGCTACTGACCTATATTTCAATTCCCACTTTAATCTGCCATATACACACATAACGTAAAAAAAATTATTCCTTACTATTTTCTTTCCAAACAAATTTCCACAAGTCTCTCTCCATTCTCATATACTCCAGGAATTCCACTCTTACCAGCAATGCCATCTTTACCTTTGTAATATACCTTTACATTTAAATCATCGTTCAGTGTTCCCCGAACAAGAATGTTAAGAAAAATGTCTAGCAAGCGTAATAAAAAAAAAACACTCTAGTGAGAAATGAATGATAAAGTGGATGGTGGAGGACTGAGGTAGATAGATAGGTAGCTGGCAGTGGACATACGACTGGAAGGAAACTTGGAGTGTCTATAAAACAACAGGTAAGAAAGAAGGACATATTGAACACATCTCCTTTATGGAAGTGAAGTATGGATGATCAATATTAATTAAAGCAAAAAGGCTGAAGCTGTAAAGATAAACTGTTTGTGCAGTGTGCGTGACTTGTAAAAAGAGATTTTGCCCGAAATGTGGAGAAATGCAGAGAGCGTCATGCAAAGATTACCTTACATGGGAGGATGGCTCAGCGTTTACAGGCGGTTTGGTCGTGTGGAGGAATGCAGGATGATATGTTGCTATAAAGGGTGTGCATATAGACGAGAAGTATGAAGTGGCCTATGTTGTGGAAGCTTTTTGCCGGGGTGTTCATCCATGAGTTAGCACTTAAAGTATGAATGTGGCAGTGAACTCTCCCATGTCTTTTCTTGCAAACTACCTCTTGTTCGAAAAAGCTGCCAAATACTGAGAAATAATATGTTACATTTAACAAGCATGTTACTATTTGGTAATAACGTTAACCGACAAGTATAGCACGTGTATAAATACATACATAACAGGAAGGAGAAAATATGTTTGTAAATATATCTGTGATTTGTTCAACCTAAGCATTTACTTACCCTCTGTCTAGTAAGTAGATTTTATCGACTGCCAATAGGGAAAAATTAAATACCTTCATTCCTTTTCTTTCTCGCAACATCAACGGAATAATTTGGTTGTTTGGCTTTCCTTGATCTTATTACAAAGAACTGAAGATTCATACAAATTGGATAAACAAAAATTTCTCTTGAAACCAGAGGTAACTGACAATAACTACTGCTTATTATATTCATCTGTTATGCTTCCATTACTAGTCTGTACAATTACAACTGCTACTACTTAAATCACCATCGCTAATCAAAATCAGAAACAAGACTGAAAACAGTCCAAACCCAACTAATCCTTAAGCAAAAGAGAACAAATAAACGGGAACTAAACTGAACTGGCCACAAGCAACCAGCACAGCAGATAAGTAAAACAAATAGCAAAAGCATCAGTGGAACAAATAGACTGAACTTCCTTTTGTCGGCGCCACCTGCAACAACATCGCCCTCCAATGTGATGTGGAGAGAGAGAGTGGGGAGGAGGAGGGGTAGAGCAGTGGTCATCAAATAACAGAAACAACAACAACATCAACTTAACAGTAGTTATTGAACAATCCTGTTATCGACCTATGCCCATCCAAGATCCTCCCCCCTCCGCCACTGCAACAGACCCAACCTGGACCCTCCGTGAGGGGAGAGTCAGCCAGCTTCCCAGTACACCGAGATCAGATTACGTCTCCAACGACCTTGTGGTCTTGTTAAACACGATCTATTACCCGACGAAGCAACGCGATTCGAGAAGATTCTCACCCCTGCATGCAGGTGTTAACTGTCGTTAAACGGCCTTCTCCAGTGAGGCAGAAAAATGAGGTCATCATGCTCATCTGCCTCATCACCAGCGAATGGGCCAAAAAATAGAAAGGCGAAGAGCGAATAGATTTGCCCTACAGGAACACGCAGTTAAGTCATAGCAGCAAGAAACCGAAGCCAGCGTTACTAGTAAGTACGGCGTAAGCTGGTGTGTGCCTACCACATCCATTATTATTATTATCTGTAGTAGCAGTAATAGTAGTATCGGTGATAGTTGTAGATGTTACTCCTTTCATACTGATTATTAATTTTGCACTTGCCTGCCCTGTGCCTTAATTCTGTATCTGCACAAGGCCTTGAGTTAAAGTAAAGTATTGAATGTTCCAAGGGCTTCTACAAGAGTTATAAAAAAACTACAGCTTGTAAAGTCAGTATAAACGATGAACAAACGGTTCTTGCCCGTGGCAAACAAACCAAGCTGAAAGGAAAGCATAAATGGCAGTAACTGAATGTGCAATCGGCCAGCAGGAGTTCACATGAGACTGATTTAACGAAAGGTGAAGGACGTTTTAATGGTTCGTTAACCTCACTATTATCGGATTCCTTTATCATCTCTACCTATCTGTCTCTCTATTTCATTCCCAAGCGTACACAGAAAACAAAAACCAATAACACTTCATGGCGCACAAATGCTTGAAAAGATTTTAAAATTCTTCGTTCATGCTCGTTCTCTTTTAATTTTTTTCTATTTCTATTTTTCCTTTTTGCTAGCATGTCCACTTTGTGTTCATTAGCTGCTTCCAATTTTCTCCTTCCCTTTTAACAGCTAATTTTCCTGTTTTCTCCCTTGGAAAAAGTGACATCGTCATATTCACCAGACTATTTTTAACCAAAACTCGCCTACCGAGCGAAACAATAACACCAGCAAGGTCACGTAATAATCACCTTTCTAACCATCTGTGGTAAGGGCTAAAACGAGAGATACTCTGCCGACAGGTGTTTTCCTTTGATATTCAGCAAGAATTCTCCATTTAAATACCTGGGATTTCTTATGCCCGGCAGACAAAAGGCTCCTCCAGTCTGTCTTAAGAAGAAGACGAAATTCCGGTGGGGCAGAAATTTTAGACAAACGACTGTCACTTCCAAGGCAATCCTTCATATCCGTTAAATAATTACAACACAAAAGGTTCATTTAAAAGCAAGTAATATCGTGGTATCATTCAGCATTTTCAATGGCAGTGCGCTAGTATCTAGGTCACATAACCACTTGAAAAGACCAACTGCATAAGATGTATGAAATTTAACAAGCATCAGTTTGTTTTAAACGATTAACCTAATACAGGAAAAAAATAAGAAGGCATAAAATAACAGATTTCAATCAACACATAATAAAAAAAAAGACATTTAATCAATATATAAAATATATACCTACTTGAAAAAGACGCATAAATTTCACACCATGTCAAAAATATCATAAAAATACAATAACATTCGTGCTGAAACTTGACAGTACAGTAAGGTCATTCTGTAAACAATATTCCCAAAACGAGAATAGCATAAAAAATTCATAACTTGGTAAAAAAAAATTTCCATGCATGAACCATGATTCTCCCTTGTTCACAGAAAAAAACTTAGTACACACACGGGGTTTTATATATATATAATATATATACATATATATATATATGTGTGTACACATATATTATACATGTGTATATATATGTGTGTGTGTGTATGCACAGCCAGTGCGTAAACGAAGAGTATTATATAAACACACACACCCATTCACATATATACATACATATTTCTATACACAAGCACACGTGCATATATAAATATATATACATGCATGTATGTCTATGCGTGTGTTTATATAAATATATATAATATATATATACGTATGTATATACAAACAATCTCTCTTTCTCTCTCTCTCTCGTAACTTTTCTTAATAAATATCTCAGCTCGACACCGTCCTGTTTAAATGAGGTCCTACTGTTAATTGTATAAATGCACAGAAAAACTGTGCAAGTGATATGTATACATACATGCGTGTTGTTGATTTTATATATATATATATATATATATATATATATATATATATATATATATATATATATATATATATATATATATATATATATATATGATTTTGGTAAATTTCTCGAATGCAATTTCTCGAGAGTCAAATTCTCGAACTCAATTGCTCGAAAATAATTTCTCGAACTATCATTTTCTCGAATCCCATATTTCTCGAAAACTGATATCTATTTTGTCCAGAAAATTGAATGGAAAAATTTTCATGTATTTCAAGGAAAAATATATCCTTTTGGGTTGACAAACACAAGAGTTAAAAATTTATTGTAAATGAAGGAATGAAAAAAATACAAAGGTTATAATTTTATTGTATGTATAAAAATATCATTCAGAATGAAATACAGTATTAAAATTTAATCAATCCAAATGAAATGTTGAATGCTACACTTCGTAGATATTCTTCGACAAGCCTCTCTTCGTCATAATTTATTACAATGGTTTGTAACCTTTTGCACAGTCACGATACTTCTTTTGCGCACAGGAATACCAACACCTCCCAAATATTGTTCAATTCGTAGCTCCTGTAGACTTTGTTCTCGTTGTAATCCTTGTATAAATTTCCAGATGGATGGATGACAAGCACTTAATTGCTGTTCGAAACCGTAATGCCAGCCCTCGACTGCATTGTTCGTCTTGGGCATTTCTTCCCTGACATAATCAAAACAGTTCCATAATTCATGTTTAAAGAAAGGAGCACGTCTACGGTTATTTCTATGCGGCCGCCCGATCCATGTATCTTCAAAAGAGCCAACCACACTTTGAATTTCAACGGGAAAAACTTCATTTTCAATTAAATATTCAAATGTTTCTTCGACCTTGAAAACTGGTACAAATGCTAACGCAGATAACAGGCGAACCTGAATAGCAAATTCAGCATCGGTGTCGTACCGTACTTTGAAGCCATTTTCTTGAATTTTGCGATAAATGGATTTACAAAAATGAAAAAAACAGCCACGGCATTTTGTCCTTGGAAATTCATGCTCTATAGCTCTAATCATGGCCACCAAAGTTCATCATTACGTATTGCCCAAATGTTGGGATTTTTTCTTTACAATCTGCAGGAATCTTTGTAGGTCTCTTGAGTTTGTTCGGTAATAGTGCAAGCAAACGAGGGTATGATACTTCCCGAATGCACACCATGCATTGTATACAACTGAAAAACATACAATATCTTTAAAGGAATCCATCATGAACCAGTTTCGATGCCGTGCTAGTAAATCGAGGTTCTCTGTGCCGAAAAATCACATACGATCATTGTGGGGAACCGAGTCACAACATAAGAAACAGTTCTCCTTGTGAGTTTGGTAAATTCTTCCGGGATGATAAGATCTTCTTGGCAATCGGACAAAGCAGGGACATCATTTTTCTCTTTAGCTCGCATATTGCGTATATTCCTCTTCATATTTTGATATTGATGGGAAAGTTTCACCGCAACAGCCCCACTTACCCTCTTTTGAAGCTAGATAAAGACACTATATACTGGGTGTATCCTGACTATTGATTGCATCCTCTCACTTTTTCTTGACTCTTGGCAGCGCTTGACTTTAGCCCCATCTCCTGCATGATTGTGGTCACCACTCTTTTTTTCTATATTATCATCGATGGTGATAGCACGAGCAGAACATTTAAATTTCTGCACATTCACATTTCAATCATTTTTGTTATTTACCTTTGTCCTTGATATAAAATATCCATTTAAACATAATTTCTTCCTCCCTTTTCCTTACCTCAACATACGTTGCTTCCATCTTGATGGGTTGAGACCTACTGAGAAAAATATAACAGGAAAACTCAATTCAGAATTTTGTAAACAGAATGAGAAGCGTTTAGAATGCTAATGGCCTTTTATGAATTGGTCTTTAGCGCTATGGATACTTTCCATTGTGTTCGAGAAATTTACGCTTGGAATGCTAATAGCCTCTTTATAAATTGGTCTTTGCGCTTTGGGATACTGATTGTGTTCGAGAAATCTCTTTGTTTGTTTTCGAGTAATTGACATTCGAGAAAATGATAGTTCGAGAAATTATTTTCGGTCAATTGAATTAGAAATTTACCGCGCAATTGATTTTGAGAAATTTGCCTGACACCATATATATATATATATATATATATTTGTATATATATATATATATATATATATATATATATATATATATATATGTTTGTAGGTATGTTATGAATCGTTAAAAATTTACTTAATGGGAAAACTAGAAAAGACAAATATGCTAATATTTGTAAATGAATGAAACTTATAGAGAGGAAGTTACCACACAAAAGTTCAAAATTGAACGATAGAGTTAGTATTTTGTGTATTTTAACACATCTTCGGGGCACAGATGTTAAAATACACGAAAGTACTTTTCAATTTGAACTTTCCCTAGTGGCTTAAGCTACAAACAAAATCACGCGCCTACTTTTGTGATTTAGTTAGTATATATATATATATATATATATATATATATATATATATATATATATATATATACATTATATATGTGTATATATATACATTATTGTGTGTATGAGAGGATGCACATATATAATAAATATTATATATGTGTGGGAGTATGTATTTATATATATGTGTAATGATGCAAATGGTTACAAACAATTCATTTATTGAAAAACGAAGAAAAAAGAAATAATGAAGAAATGAAAAAAAATTTCGAAAGGAACCGACTGAGGCAAAACACTACATAAATAAATATACTACAAAATATACCCCAAACACTGGTACAACTGCACTAAACGAAGCTGAAAATAAAATTACTCTTTTTCCAATAACGGTTTTATAAGAGTACAAAACAAAGCAAAGAGAATCACTATGACAGAATTCTAACTGTAGCAGAATTTGTAAGCCCATATGTAAGCTTCTTAGTTTTACCCCTCATGCTTTTTCCAACTCCCCCCACACCCGAGACAAGCTAAATACAAGACACCTTTTAAGGTTTTAGGCAGGGTGCTTTGTTTTAAGGTAAGCAATCTTAAGAGCAGATGCCTCATTCCAAAAATATTGCATTCAACTTCTTATTTCCACAGATCCTTCATTCTTCACACCATTGGACTGTGAAAGTCTCCCTGAGGATTTTGTGAAATTGGAACTTCAAAAGTTCACGCGAAGATGCAATGCATTGCTCCCTTAATACAATTCTCCTTGTTTTTAATAATTTACTTATATTTTCATCTATTTATTAATTTGTTTATTGGTTTTTTCTTGTTTAACAGGTGAGACCTCTTCTTTCTGTATTTCCTTTTACCTCTTCTTAATTCTTTCTCATGATCACCTTAACATTCTTTGGAAGCTTGAATTTCAAATCAATGGGCCCTGTGGGCTTGTTCCATATGAATGAGTTCATCTTCTAAATAATGAGAATAAATAAATAACTTAAAACTCTACGTTGGAACTACTCGACTGCCCCTTCAAAAAGGAGGCAATATATTATAATTATTTTGAAATCATGCTCGGTCTAATAATGTAGCTAGGACATTACACTGTTATACAGTTTCTTTGTTAATGGTTTTCTGTTAATTAAAATGAGTAATTTTTGTGAGTTAAAATAAGAATCTATTCGCCGTCGACTATGTTGCTCACAAAAAAAAAGTGCCGATACATACAGCGTTTTATATAGTAGGATATACAACCTGTGCTGTGTTATTTTCAATGCTGCAGAAACGTCCACTATCCCCCACATACACACACACACACACATATATTATATATATATATATATATATATATATATATATATATATATATATATATATACATATATATATATATATATATATATATATATATATATATATATATATATATATATATATATATATATATATATATATATATATATATATAAACCGGGAAAAGCAAACGTTTCTTTTATATTTTTCATTAGTCTTTCTCCGAACTCCGTTCGAGAACATAAAAACCCAAATAATGGTTTTATTACCAAGTGAAAACAGTTGTAGCGCCAAAGGCACTTTCGTGATAACAACTGAAATGGACTTCTCTTTCCTCTCTGACAATACCGGTTGTGATTACACAGCGAACTGTGCACGTCTGGGACTCGAGAAATAACGTCTTACAATAACAATGTCTCCTCCTTCTCCTCCTGCTGGGCAGATGTTCGTCCAACTTCCTAAAGAGTATTTCCTTAGTCCAAGCTGAATTGTTGGGCAGTTTGTAAGGGAAAGGCTTTCCCGTGATGTTAAGAATGCCGTTGCGGCGTGAATGAGGCGGGAACACCACAATGGCAGCATTCATTTCAAGTATTTTTCCCCGACTGCGTTGATATTCACGGCGGAACTTTTTAGTATTAAAACACCACTTTACAGAATATGGTCATTTACAACAGTATGGTTTATTTCTTTTTTGGGGGGAGGGGAAGGGGATTCTAAAAATATTTTGGAAGCCATTGCATCCTTTTTTTCTAAACACTTCCTAATCTATAATATTCCAGAGATATTAAACAAATGAACTAAACATTTCCTCTTCTTGTAAATGAGCTTTTTCGGCAGTTTTCATACCATGCGACCGCTTATAGGCAAAAGAAGGAAACAGTATCACATGACGCTGATAGCTCGTTGACTACACAGGGCACTTAAGTTATTGTTGATAATTGATTAATGTTTCCTTTTTCTGGGGATTTCCTTCTTGCCTTTGCTGCCAGACTTGAACAGCCTTTCCTTGTTTTTCCTTAGGCTTTACTGCAATGACGAATTTTCTCTATCCCCTTGGAGCTTGTGCTTCTTGTTAGGGGGCACCGCTACTCCTCTTGGGCAGTGTCTTCGAAGACATTCTGTTGGGGTGCCACAACGCTCTTCTTTCCACTTACTGCAGAGCTGTTGAACGTCTTTCCGGTGATGCTCTACAGTTTTAAGAGACTAACGCTACTTCTTTGAAGCATTATGGCCATCTCCCTTGATTTTCCTGAATTGTTTCTAATATATTACAGAATATATATACAATTTAGGCCTAAGGACAAGCGCTGAAAGGAAAATTGGGAATACAAGGTTACAAAGGTGTAACAGGAGGAAAGCCTCGCAGCTGCACTATGAAACAATTGTTAGAAGAAGGCAGAAAATATAATGGAAGAAAGAACATGAAAGGCGGTACAGTAAAAGGTGTTGCAGCTAGAACTCTGCAAAGAACCTTAAGTTGCCCGCAGTGCACCGCACATGAGATCCACTGACGGCACTAACCCCCTACGGGGGTATTTTAATTTATGTGCGTAACTGTTGTTTCCACACTTATTTCTCTTCATCATCTGTATTTTATTTAAAAAAAGATGAAGTTTTCGTTCGACATCAATGTCAAAACATTTTGTGTAACACTGTGCGTGGCAAAAGTCGTATTTCCCGCAGCATTTCTGGCAAGAGGCGAAATATATGGCCTGAAAACTCTTCGAAAAAACTCAACAAAGCATTCAAAGGTCACATGTCACACATTAGATTCATCAGTGCCGGGACAAAGAGCATCCGATGTCGGACGCTGCTCCGTGAGAAGGAACTTCCATTAGTTCCCGGGTGTGCGTCATAACCATAACAGCCAGGTCATTTCCAGAGGAAACAGGCCTCAAGGTACTTATGAGCCTCAGGGAGAAAAAAAACTAAGAATAGCACGGTGAAGTTCAAAGCTTTTAAACATGAAGGAAAAAAAATATGAACTCTATATTTACTAATGAAAGACGGCAGGGTGTAACGGACTACTGATCAACCCCCCTCAGGGGCCAGTGCAGTCAGAGCATTTCACGAGGTGTAATGTAGACTTTACTAAAGGGTGTTTGCAGCGTCCCTTCGGCCCTTGGCTGCACCCACTGCTTAGCCATTTACTTTCCCTCCATTCCGGCTTCTTTTTTTCCAGCTTGCTACCCAATCACTTCAACTCCCTCCTATGTCGTAAGGGCAGAATGGCTGAGAGTGCCCCAGTACTTCACTTTTTGTCCTATTTTTTTTTTTTTTTTATAAATCAAACCAATCATCGCTGGATCATCTGTTTCTGGATAAAGAATGCAATTTTTACTTCTGGAAGATTTTCAGCTCGGTTTTTTATAAGTATTATCTCAGTGATGAACTTTCCTCTCCACACTTGAAATCTGTGCTTCTGCTGTTCGTAGGCGCTACTCGTTTTTCAGAGCGTTAAACTACACATTTGCTAAGGCACCACTAACAATGATGAACTGAAAGCGCGTATAAAGCAAGAAAAAAATTGTCGGTGGCTACCTCCGTAAGAATGACTCATAAACTTCATTACAAGAAGACGTTAACAATTATACCAGCGATTCAAGAGAAGGTCCTGCAATTGAAAAAATTACCTATTCAGTATGAATATATTTCCTTCAACTAAGCTTAAAAGTCCTACGACCATTATTGCAACTGGAAATATTTGCAATACTGTCTACAATGCTGGCAGGGTGATGCTTATGCTGGTATTCTTGAGATGGAAAACTTATTAACAACAAAAGAATAAACAACACGCATCCTCTGCAATCATCTTTACCTGACCTAGCTATTTCTGCTCGCAACACGTGGCAGGCTGCTGCTGCAAAGTGTGTATTTTCTAGTGTTAAGTTTAATACTACTCTGTTAGCTAAAGGTTTTACCTTGGCTACAACTAAAATGTGGAATATTTTACCCAGCACAGTTGTGGAATTTTCTGATCTCCAAATTGTTTAAGGAAGGAGCAATTTCATTCCTGCTTTCTGCTGATGCCTCCTGAATTCAGGTGCATAGGTTCTATTTTCTATTACCTCATATTTATTTATTTATTACCTTTGCCTATAACTCGTCTCTCTTTGCAGGCTGATTTCCCTTCAGCTGAAGATGTCAAGGAATAAAGAAAGAAAATAATAAATGAAGTCCCACTCAACAACGATAAGGTTATCTTCCTTAAAAAGAAAATGCCCAATAAACTGTACAAAACAATGGCAGAAGAGTCTGTGTGTGAAAACTAAAATCGGGATGAGTAAAACATGTAGATTTACGTTGTCGAGTTTATAACAAGAACCTCTGTGAGAACAACAAACTTCGTGCTGTATTTTTTAAAGTACTGTGTTCTTGTGAAAACATCAAACTTCGTGCTGTATTTTTTAATTTACTGTGTTCTTGTGAAAACAACAAACTTCGTGCTGTATTTTTTAAAGTACTGCTTAAGTATTATCTTGGACACAATGCATTGCAAACCAGTTGTGTCAAACGATTAAATTGCTAATGCTGCATGCAATATCTGCTACAAAAGCAAAAATCAAAATAAAAACACAAACATACACACACGATGAAAAAATTCTATTACACAAAACCATCAAACAAAATGAAATCCATTAGCTAATTATTAGAGTTATGTCACTAAAAATATGTCAAAGTTAGAGATTATACCGCAGTTATATTCATTTAATCCGTTTGAGAGCAATCCCGACCAATTACCTTGCAGTAACAAAAAAATTTATCAAATTCGAAACTATTTTTTCAAATAGTTTATCCAGTATCAACTGTTTAGCTTCAATAAAGTCATCAGAGCACATAATTTCAAACACAACAGTGATATGAACTACCGCAAGGCCCGTCTGTAATTTATATTTTTCTATCACTATGTCGGTACGTACTTATTATATTACTGTTATTAGTTTAACAAGACCACCATATTCGTTCTTAATGAGAGCTGCAGATGAAATCAAGTATGAGTTCAAGAAGCAAGACAGCTAACTGGGAGGAGACTAGAGAGAACAAATGAAAAGTAAAAGACATAGAGCAATGCAGCAGCTGCAGAAGGGGTGTGTCTTCAGAGTGATCTTGAGCCACAAAGAGAGCTTCGTGTGTCAATTTAAGGCACAGCAGGTCTACTATCTCTTTCGGGCGCATTTAACTTCGACTTATCATTATTCATTCCAGCAAGCCGAGCTCCAACTTACGCACTCAGGCTCACCTGAATGATGTCAGATCTTTGTGACAGTATACCTTAATGTTACCCGAATTACGAAAGCTGCGACGGACGACCTCCCGCTGGAACTGTGTGGAAGTCAGTCAGTGTACATCGGTGAAGGCATGGGACAAATGACGACAAATCCCTTTAAATAAGAGCAAGTTTGAAGAATCACAACAGAGGGCGGAGCGCTTATATATATTAATGGAATTCACACATTTTAAACATAAAAATGAGAACATACAATATCCTTCCCCACAAAGGGAGAAGCTCAAAGCCAGAATAAACCTTATGTAAGGGTATTTTGTTTTTGTGCATTTATCTCGCAAATTGTAGGTGGGGTCGTCCGCAATTTCCTGTCATGGATGTACCTATTAATACATCATTTTAACATTTTCAATCAAACTGAATTACTGTGCAGAAATGTATTAAATAAAAGTGACCGTGTTCGTATCCAGTATGGTTAAAAAAAAAAGTCATGTCACTCAAATAACTCGGGGGCAAAATAATTGATACAGAACAGAATGGAGAACAAAGAACTGTTTGTGTGTCATGACTATAACAATAAACCCACATGACAACATTAATATTTTCATTATCATGTTTATTAAGAGAAAATGTTTCACTAGAGGCAGTTCTGGACAACAAGTGTTTAGACCATCAGTATTCTCCATAATAATAACATTTGCAATGTATTTTTTTGACTATATACATTAAACTGAAAAATTAATTCCATAAGTAAAGAAATAATCTACTAAATAATACAAAATATACTTCACAACAGACAAAAACGATCTCTACCTAAGATGCCATCATCAAATCTTAAATCGATAAGAGACTCATACAAAACTGGAGGGTCTCACCTTTAAATGAGATCCAAAGTATAAACTGTTTGCATATATTCTCTCTCTCTCTCTCTCTCTCTCTCTCTCTCTCTCTCTCTCTATATATATATATATATATATATATATATATATATATATATATATATATATATGTGTGTGTGTGTGTGTGTGTGTGTGTGTGTGTGTGTGTGTGAGTGTAAAAATATTTGTGTTTTCAACATTGTGAGATGTTTTATTCGTCTGGTGTTTTAAAGATAAATTAATATATGAAACGAAAACAAGGAAGAAAAAACCTCATTATCAAGTTTTTTCTCATCCTCTTTATTAAGTAAAAAGGTGGTGACAAAACTGCAAATTAACTCTTTTTCTGAGAGGGTTGGTGAATTTTCCCAGCGCCTCTTCTGCAGTCTGAAGATGACACTGAAACGCTGCTCAGAGGAATACTTTTTGAGCTGCATGTTTTCCCTGACACGAGATTGCCTGTCAGTCACCGAGACAATTGACATTGGCAGTGACTTGCGTTGTTTGTCCATCTCCCCCTGCCCTTGTCCAAGGTTGTTTTGTTGCCACCCTCGTTTCCCCTCGTTCAGCGACGAAGATTCTGAAGTAGGACCTTCGGACGCGCTAAGGTCGAGGCCGTCAGAAGAGGAGGCAAAGTATTTCGTTCTGTTTTCTTGCGTACGTTGTATTGGTGGGTTTTGTTTGGGAGGATATTCCACACGAAGTCGCTGGTTGATGTCGTGATTCCATTGCTTGTCACTCGGCGGAATTTGCATTACTGTCCGTGACGTCAATGGTAATGACAGTTGATGTGATTAATAGCCGCTGGCAGAAGAGGCAAAGGAAGTGGTAGTCATGGCAGTAGTGGTGATGATGGTGGTAGGGATGAAGATGATGGAGAGTTATAGCCCAGGATTAAAGGGGCAGAGCTTGAGTGGGATTGTTTAGGACTGGGGGAGGGGGGGGGGGTCTCCACTTTGGTTAGCTGGATATAACTAACGTTTAGACGCAGATGAGGGGAGGCGTAGGTGCAGGGGCCGGCGGGACGATATTCCATGTATCACATCTTACGTAAGTCCTCAACTTTAAACTCTCTCTCTCTCTCTCTCTCTCTCTCTCTCTCTCTCTCTCTCTCTCTCTCTCTCTCTCTCTCTTCTGTAGGTGTAAGTACAAGAGTGAGCGTTGTATGAGTCTATTTACTTCTGTGAATCAGTTATGCCCGTGCTAAGTGGGCCCACTTATCCTTATGCAATTCGAGCTCACACACGGACTGCAACTGCATCTGGTTGTTTCGACGAGCGAGTTTTCAAGGTCCTGTTTCGTACGCTTCTTTCATGCGGTTTATTAAGCTCACTCTCTACTTTTGAAACACAAAGTCTAAAACTTCACTTTTACGCGGAATCAGAGTTTTATCTAAATGGAATCCACAGTAGATTCGTAACGAACTAAGTATGTTTATTTTTCTTCAGTAAGACCAATTAAAAATGTTTGTTATTTTGCATCATCACCGATAACGTTTTTCCCATAGATTTTCCTTGCACGGAATTTTTCTTCGTACTTAGACATAATATGCATTGTTTTTAGATCCAGTAGAAAACATCTGTATGTATTGGCAGACCCCTAAGCAGGTAATTGTTCATGACTTTTTAAGTACTAATGTATTATGCTTTCATACGGTACCTCTTGTTCTCAGTAATAATCTGGAGACAGTAATATTGGAGAAAAGTAAATTTTTTGGAAATGTACACCACTCACATGGCTTAAAACCAGATCAAGAAAATAACTGTTGTAAGAAGTTAGGAAACTTTAAAAGTTTAAAACGTTTAGGGATATTTTCCTGTTATAGCAATGACATGGAAATCAGACACTGTAGCAAATTGATGAAAATAATGATCTCTTAAAATTCCTCGATGTGAGGCCATCTCACTATTTTGGATATTTTTTCACTGGAACCATATTTTGTTTTGCTTCTTCACTACTTTGATGAGAGCTTATCGTATGTAGTGTCAAGGACGCTCATACATGTACGAAGCCAGAATTAGCGTTTTCACTTCCTCCTGATGGTTGTGGTTGTGATTGTATTTTTGTGATTACAAGTCTTGCATACCAATGCAGTTATAGACGAACAGAATAAAACGGCTTGGAATATATTTTTTTTCCATTGGTTTCGATTTTCTGTGTGAATATGAATAGGTCCTACCCTTTCTAGAACCCCCGAGTAAAGGAGGTTTTAAAGATGTGCCGTCAGTGCACTTCATGTGGTGCACTGTAAATCAATTGTTACTTAGAAAGTAAGTTGGAAGAGCAATATGAACCTTCGGCCCCTAGCTGCAACCCCTTTCATTCCTTTCACTGTACCTCCGTTCATATTCTCTTCCAACTTACTTTCTATCCTCTCCTAACAATTGATTTATAGTGCAAGAATGAAGTTTTCCACTTGTTACATCTTTAAAACCTCCTTTACTCTCGGTTTCTAGAGCTGAATTAGGACTTATTCATATTCACTGAAAATCGAAACCAATGGAAAAGATATATTCCAAGCCGTTTTGTGAGTGCCGTCTATAACAATATATGCGCCAGGTATAGCAACTTACTTGTAATCACAAAGAATGCAATCACAACCACAACCATCAGGAGAAGTAGAAAACCTTTAATTCTGGCTTCGTACGTATATGAGCGTCCTTGACTACATACGATAAGCTCTCATCAAAGTAGTGAAGAAGCAAAACAAAATATGGTTCATCCTCCAACCAATCAATCCCTATATATTTGGCAATCGACGATTTTAAGAGGTCAACTTGACCATCAAACATTATTTTCAGGGCGATTCGATAAACACACTGATTTACATGTCAAATAACGAGTAAACGTCGCATCCTGGAGTTAAAGTTTCCACCGACTTTATACAACTAGTTATTTCATTGATCTGGTTTTAAGCCATACGATGAAGTACATTTTCCAAAAATCGTATTTTTCTCCAATATTACTGTCTGCAGATTATTACTGAGATGAAGAAGACCGTATGCAAGCATAATACATCAGTACTTAAAAGCTCAAGGCAATTACCAGTCAGAAGTCTGAAACAGATGTTTTCTACTGGAGAAAAAACAATGATATTATGTCTAAAGTACGAAAAAATTCCGTGCAGGAAAATCTATGGAAAAACAGTTATGGTGATGATGCAAAATAACAAACATTTTTAATTTAATCTTACTGAAAAAAATACATACTTAGTTCGTTACGATTCTGCTGTGGATTCCATTTAGATAAAACTTTTTCCGCCCAAAGTGAAGTTTTGGCTTTGTGAAAGAGAGCGTGAGCAATAAACCAGAGGCTTGAAAGAAACGCAGGAAACAGGACCTTGAAAACCCGCTCGTCAAAACAAACATCCAGTTGCAGTCCGTGTGTGAGCTCGAATTGCATAAGGATAAGTGGGCCCACTTAGCACGCGCATAACCGATTCACAGAAGTAACAGCTCAATAGAACGCTCAAACATCTTGTACACCCACAAGAGAGAGAGAGAGAGAGAGAGAGAGAGAGAGAGAGAGAGAGAGTTTAAAGTTGAGGACTTACGTAGATGTGATATATGGAATATCGTCCCGCCGGCCCTCGCACCTACGCCTCCTCATCTGCGTCTAAACGTTAGTTATATCCAGCTAACCAAAGTGGAGATCCCCTCCCCCCGTCCTAAACAATCCCACCAAGCTCTGCCCCTTTAATCCCTGGGCTATAACTCTCCATCATCTTCATCCCTACCACCATCATCACCCACTACTGCCATGACTACCACTTCCTTTGCCTCTTCTGCCAGCGGCTATTAATCACATCAACTGTCATTACCATTGACGCGTCACGGACAGTAATGCAAATTCCGCCGAGTGACAAGCAATGGAATCACGACATCAACCAGCGACTTCGTGTGGAATATCCTCCCAAACAAAACCCACCAATACAACGTACGCAAGAAAACAGAACGACAATACTTTGCCTCCTCTTCTGACGGCCTCGACCTTAGCGCGTCCGGAAGGTCCCACTTCAGAATCTTCGTCGCTGAACGAGGGAAACGAGGGTGGCAACAAAACAACCTTGGACAAGGGCAGGGGAGATGGACAAACAACGCAAGTCACTGCCAATGTCAATTGTCTCGGTGACTGACAGGCAATCTCGTGTCAGGGAAAACATACGGCTCAAAAGTATTCCTCTGAGCAGCGTTTCAGTGTCATCTTCAGACTGCAGAATAGAACCATGGAGGTAGGCTATCTGGTTCAGAAAAAATTGCTTTGGGAGTCTGAAAAAATAAAAAACTACTTACTCTCGACGAGACTGATAAAACTGCAACGGCCGGTTTTCGTCTCGTCTGGTTTCTTATAAAAATCTTTTAAGCTTTAAAAGAGTACAAAACTTCACAATATATGAAAATACAATAAACAACAATTTTATATATATATATATATATATATATATATATATATATATATGTGTGTGTGTGTGTGTGTGTGTGTAAGTTTAGGCACATATATATATATATATATATATATATATATATATATATATATATATATATATATATATATATATATATATATATAATGTGAAACATTTAACAGATTATAAGACATCAAAATGCTTTTGAAACTAAAAATTTCATTAAATTTCCAACGAAACCTAAGACTCACAATACTAATTACTGTATTTATATCGCCCTTAACATGATGACTCCAGCACACGTAAGATTCATCAAAGCCGTTTTTACACTAGCAATGGAAATTGATAGTTCTGGTGGTGTGACGAAAATTGTTGGTTACGGTCGATGTCGGAGGTACTACAGATTTAAAGGTCTCCATCTTCTGTACATCTCACTGGACTTTGCTCAACAAAAACATTTTGAAGGTCCGGTCCAAATATAACTTGAATAGTGTAACTCAACCAAAAGAATGCTCACCAGAAGTTTCGTGATCTTTAATAACAAACAAAATAGTAGCTAGGTCAAGGCATCAGTCAACCAATTAGACGCTGCGAAGGAGATTTCTGGGACCCTTTCGGGACTAGTAAGCGCAATATGACGCTGGGCCCCACTCTTTGTAAGGATATCTTGAAATGTACTAGTCTAAAAAGACCAATACTATACACCAGATTTCTCCGCAAGGGCCAAAAGACATTATTTCAATTAATGAGACACAAAAAAAGTTGTTTTCAGGCTATGTTATTTCAAATGGTATATGCACTCGTTTGAGACCTGCACAACAATGATAGGTCCCTAGAAAAAAACATAGAGAGTACACTTTGCAATCATGCATATTTCAATCAAATATGAATTGCTTGTGTGAAAGTTTATGAAAAGTGCTTGCTTATGCATAATACTAGGTTTATTCCACTGGAAATAAAAACTGTACCATGAAATAATAACGACGCAAGCACGATCAGATATTACTTGATCAATTTTCAAAATTATGAGTTATAAATAAAACGTACGAATGCCAGAAACCAAGGGACATTGATCTTACATCAATACTAAGCAAT
The DNA here is from genome assembly GCF_040412425.1 of Macrobrachium rosenbergii. Taxonomy (NCBI): domain Eukaryota; kingdom Metazoa; phylum Arthropoda; class Malacostraca; order Decapoda; family Palaemonidae; genus Macrobrachium; species Macrobrachium rosenbergii. The sequence continues at coordinate 33,756,374 of NC_089795.1, forward strand.
ATAAATTTGGGTATTCCTCAGAAGTTTCACACAAAGAAATAAACATTAACATTTAATACGCTAACAAAGCAGCCATTGTCGCGAGCTTTTGCATTTTACAACACATATCGTCGTAGTACCGACCATGATTAGAAAATGAGATATCCTTTAGCGTTTTGAAATCGAAGATTCATGGGCGTCCCAGAGACAAAAAGAGCCTATTTTGTTTATAAAGAATGCTTATAAAATAAAAGTATATTTTGTTTGCAATGAACACTCATAAAAGTAAGTCTATTTTCTTTATAAAGTACGTTTTTAAAAATAGACTCAACATATTTGTAAGAGCTAATGCCAGTGGGGGCCACAGAAGGACAAGCAAAGGAAAAAGAACTTAACCTAGTAAGAAGGAAACGATAAACTTTTCAACCTCTTGAAAGGAGAAAGGTTATTAGCCATAAAGGGAACAACATTTTTTTGTGAACCTTGTGGTTTGTTATTAGTATGAATCCAGCCCATGGGATCCAGGACATTAAAAAAGGAAGAGGCGTAAGTTTGTTTACATTTAGAACTTAATTTCGTGACCTGTAATTCCTTTCCATACCAATTTCCTTACTTTCTAAGGAAAAACTATTCGGCCGGATATACGGATGCAGAGAGAGGTTAGGTGAGGTTAAATTATGAAATACATGAACGCACAAGACAATATAAATCCAAGTAACTACGTTAATCCAATAATGATTACCTGCATGCGAAAGATAGCCACCAACAATACAAATAGAAATTAATTAACATAAGTTGACAGTAAGCGCAACTTCAGAGATCTGAACTACCGTTGTGTTAGCTTTCTACTGTAACTTTCATGGAAAAGAACTATTACTACTTGTCATCAATCCGCTACAGTTAAGGAAAGAAAGACTTTGATGTCAACCATCTGACACTGTTACTTCTTACATTGTTTCTCACCATAAGGTTGCTGCTTATGTTGTAATAAATTTTTTCAAGTTCTTCTAACACCATCATTTCTACAATTGTAATTAGAGTAAGGTGTCTTATTCAAACATTGGACTATTCCAATTCGTTTCATTCAGCAAACTGTGCTTGACAATACTAATATTATATAACAGAGATTCCACAGTACAGTTAATGCACACCAATAAAAAATGGATTTAAAAACACTAATATAAGTCAGACAAAGCAAATCTAGACATCTTATCCATCTGACCTCAATAAAATGAAATTATAATTAAATCTACAGGGAGTTATCCAACCTCGCGGCTAACAAATTTAAAGACAAACAAAGAGAAATCATTTCCATCTGTATACCACGATTCATGCGTATATTCAACTTCATTTTTAACTTGTTTTCCCTTTCCTACGTACAGTGAATTAAAACTAAATTACTGAAACCTCACCCATCTACTGTACATACTACGCCCAATCACGCCAATCTCCCACAAGAAGCTGGAAGTGATAAGAAGTCTGATTCAAGTGCTGTGCGTAAGAAAAGCGTAAAATGTGAATATTTCCGACAGTGAAGAGCAAACTGCGCACTCACTGAACGCCTGGCCAGTCGCAAGGTATAAAACATATTATTATTCATTACAGGAACAATTTTCATTCTGAAAGAAAGGCGAAGTACAGTCGCGGTAAATACTAACAAAAATAATTACTTAATATACGTTACTCTAAAAATATAAAAAATTATATGAATAAATCTAAACACTTAAACCTAAGCAACGTGTCTTTCTTTCAAATTCAGTTTTAAATTTCGAAAGACAATTAATCTGCACATTTGAAAACTAATGTAAATTTGACCAAACTTCCTTCTCGTTTTATTTGTGTCTGGGCTAGAAAACGCCACGAGGTTGCCCATCCTCTTGGTCTTAAAAACTAGTCTACACCTTTTCTCTCAGGAACTCCTCCATCTAGCCTCCGGTCCACCATAAATATATAACAAATCACCTACTTCATTATTTAGGTCAATGGGGAAAGAATATTTTTATCTGGAAATGGGGCAAAGCCGTTTTTCCCCAGGGGATCGATCTCGGGGCCATCGTTGGTGAGGCAAGACTGCTAACCACTGAGTAGTGGAGACGACAGAACAGAAATTCAAAAAATTAAATATATATTGCGATGGTACCTCCTAACCTTTTATAAAAGCAAGGAACCTACTCCGTAATCTTTTAGCATAAACCATGAACCTGCATGAAAGCGAAATATATATAGTTTACCCAGACGACAGGTGCGCAAATGAAAAATTTATTCCTCAAGGATTAGGAACACTTAACATTCAGGGAACTGTGTAACCTATGACCTCCGCTCTGTGAACTCTGATATTTTGATTTCCACAAAATAAGAGCATTCTGCTCTCGGGCTGAAACCCTCGGGGGGTTACCACCTACTTCTGGCTAAAGCAGCATATAAGCAAACAAAACAAAACAAGACGAGAGAGAGAGAGAGAGAGAGAGAGAGAGAGAGAGAGAGAGAGAGAGAGAGAGAGAGAGAGAGAGAGAGAGAGAGAGACTTGATTAACATATAAACCATATGTAACCCATGAATTTTAAGGTTATGACACTGTGGGCAGTACCAGAAGAAAGAACTGTATGGCTGCATGAGTATGGAAACAGTGACATTAGTATTAGTATTAGAGTCGAGAGGACAAGCGGGAATAGGGAAAATTTTAATATAAAAATAGTATGTGCATTCGGTTGCTGATACATCAACTTTCCTCGCCATCATTATGAAAATAAAAACTGTATTATTTCCTTCCACCATCAATGCGCTTCTCAGAAGAGAGGAGAGCTTCAGAAAAATCAAGACACTCATCACTACCTCATTCGTTCTGCTCCTAGATAACGACTTCAGCAACCTCCTCACGATTGCTTTCAAAACAAAACAAATACCTCCTCAACAGCAAGTCGACTCGCTGATATATTTTACCAGTCACCAGCATTTGACAAGTACTCGTGAGATTCCTGAATATTTGGGACCTGACTTTTCTCTCCCCCCCCACCCCCGAAGATTTCCAAATTAGACACCCTTTCCACCAGCCTTCCCTTCTCATCCTATGTAACCCTGTCGCTTCTAAAACAATGCCAAGGCTGGAATGTACGAAGGGACTGTTAAGTTGAAGTTGTTCAGATGAACTGTTTGCGTTGTATTTGAGGAGCCCAAAACGAAAGGGTGAGAAATACCGATGTGCAAAAACGTAGTTTCCACAAAAGAAAGGATGGATAGTGTTTTCAGATTTTCAGTGACGTAGAAAGAGCGCATAAATCTCTAGTGCCGATAAGGGAAGAAAAACCTACGAAGAGCTTCATTCATTTTTAGAACGCAGATGTAAATCGTACCGTGAGCGTAAGAGCATTTGACATGGTGCTGCTCAGCCGTCTGTGCAGGCAAATAACACGGCTAATTGTGTCCAAGTTTAGTGCAAAGGAGATTCACCCAGAATTCAGAAGTTTAAGAAAGAATGGGGCAACGGCCATTGTCTTGTTTCTTCCTCTGGTACCACGCGCTGTTGGGAAGCTGCTTAATGTGTATGTATATATGTATATGACTTTTTATCGCATCACCGTGATTCATATACAATCAGTAAGCTACAAACGTCCTTTAATATCCAATTCGCTCTACCTCGGAAATAATATATTTTCATATATGTTACCGAAGGGGAATTTTTTAGTTGATAATAAGTTCGTCGTCCCGTGGGCTCGCTGGCTGTGTGGTTTAAGGCGTCCACTGTAGTCCTGAGTTCTCGTCCTTCGCTGGTTCGAGCCCACGGGACGACGAACTTATTATCAACTAAAAAAATTCCCCTTCGGTAACATATATGAAAATATATTATTTCCGAGGTAGAGCGAATTGGATATTAAAGGACGTTTGTAGCTTACTGATTATATATGAATATGTGTGTGAGTATAATTTTCCTCTAATATTACACAAAACGCTTATAAATTTAAATATTAAGTCACAAATAATCCATTAGCATCGAATTCACTTTACCATTGGAATAACTTGCGCCCTGAAGAGAATCATACATGATGAGTGCTCCTCCCCCGACCAGGATTCGAACCTGCCCTTTTTCGGGTTGGAACTCGACTGACAATGACACACTGCACTCAGACATCAAGAAAGTGTATAATTTCGAATTCTGGTCAGAATAATGGAATTCATCACATACTGTATATAATCCCCTTAGGAATAAGTTATTCTGAGGCGACCTGAATTTGATTTCGTTGCTTTAAATATGTATATATAATATATATATATATATATATATATATATATATATATATATATTATATATATATATATATATATATATTTATATATTTAATATATATATATATTTAATATACATAGTATACATATATATATATATATATATATATATATATATATATATATATATATATATATATATATATATATATATATATATATATTTATAAGCCATGAGTCACATTCACCAGAACTCTGTAAATACTAGGTCCACGTAATTCTATTACATTAATTGGGTTATAAGTAAATGAATTAAATTTCTACTATTTTTCCAGTTTGGAATATTCGTTAACAGCCGCAGGAATGAAAACATTAATTAAAGAAAACACTATGAATACAATTATAGATATATATATATATATATATATATATATATATATATATATATATATATATATAAATGTGCATGTGTTATATATATAAATGAGCAGTGTTCGAGAGAGAGAGAGAGAGAGAGAGAGAGAGAGAGAGAGAGAGAGAGAGAGAGAGAGCACGCCACATATCAAACCATAAAAAAAAAAGCAGGAAGGCCTAACCACAGCATCTGTCCGTGGCAGAAGGGATGAAGTCACCCCACCAACTATTCAAAACCTTTCCATTTTTCTAAAAGAGAAAAAAAAATAATGAAGGTAACGAGACGGCGCGCCGTGCCCGTGCGGAAGAGTACACGTAAGGCAAAGCGACCGTCAGGTAAGTCAATGTTTGAGATATGTCAATCACCTAAGATTCATGAGGGTCAGCCTTGTGGCCATGTACCTCATCAAATCGACAGCGGAATGGCAATGCCTCCCATCAGGTGGGGATTCCAAGGCCATCCGAATTGACGTATTAATCCACAGCAAGGCTCTATGACAGGCGGTGATTCAATCAACTTCCAATTTACTGTGTACTTTGATATTTATCTTGGGAAATTACGAAAACTCAAAAAGGAACAGTTCTTGTTACGACGGCAAAGAGTAAAATTAGGATAAAAATATGACAATTCATCCTAATGTAAATTTCAACTGAATATTGAATATGGAATTTTGGCCAAAGGCCAAGCACTGGGACCTGTGAGGTTATTCAGCGCCGCAATGGAAATTGACAGTAAAAGTTTACAAGGTGTAACAGGAGGAAAACCTCGCAGTTGCACTATGAATCAATTGTTAGGAGAGGGTGGAAAGTAAGATGGAAGAAAGAGAATATGAAATGAGGTACATTAAAAGGAACGAAAGGGGTTGCAGCCAGGGGCCGAAGGCACATTGCAAAGAACCTTAGGTAATGCTACAGTGCACCGCATGAGGTGCACTGACGGCACTATCCCCCTACGGAGTATAGTTCCTCGTTGGATGAGTCGGTAGAGTTGTCAGCCAGCACTCTGCTAGGCCCGAGTTCGAATCTCCGGCCAGCCAATGAAGAATTAGAGGAATTAGTTTCTGGTGATAGAAATTCATTTCTCGCTATAATGTGGTTCGGATTCCACAATAAGCTGTAGGTCCCGTTGCTAGGTAACCAATTGGTTCTTAGCCACGTAAAATAAGCCTAATCCTTCGGGCCAGCCCTAGGAGAGCTGTTAATCGGCTTATTTTACGTGGCTAAGAACCAATTGGTTACCTACCAACGGGACCTACAGCTTATTGTGGAATCCGAACCACATTATGACAAGAAATGAATTTATATCACCAGAAATAAATTCCTCTAATTCTTCATTGGCCGGTCGGAGACTCGAACGCTGGGCCAACAGCGTGCTAGCCGAGAGCTCTAGCCACCCTTTCCAATGAAGAACTTTCGTCTGGTTAAACTAAGGTATACTTAACTTTTCCCTACGGAGTATAAATTTCAATAAACATAAACGTAAACACCATAATTTTTCATGTTCAAGCGGGAGGCCATTTCTCTTGGAGAAATTTTCGTTCGTGAAACCAGAAACTTTTAAACTGAAACAATAAACCCTAGACATAAGGTGAAAGCGCAATTACCATTTAAGTTCGTCCATTCAAAAAACCACAGTCATCTTAAATACTGAGAAAGCAATAACGAAAAGGGTGGAAATTCAATCAACCTTCAACATTCTGTTTATCTCACATTCAACTTATGGAACTACTACAACACGAAAAGAGAAATATTGTTATCGAAATGGTAGCAGAGAATGTGGAGTGTGGAAGAAAACAAGGCTTTTAAAAGGTCGCAATAAAAAAATCACAATGCAATTTCAAAAGCACTTTCAATTTTTTCTTCACAGGGAGACTCTAATCATTCGTGCAAGAGTCAGCGGTAAAGATTCATCATTTTGTCATATACGCACATCTGTTGTGCAAAAGTTCCTCTTTTCTAACCGTCAATGGAAAAGCAACATTAATATCAAAGGTTTTAATTATTATTTGATGAGAGAGAGAGAGAGAGAGAGAGAGAGAGAGAGAGAGAGAGAGAGAGAGAGAGAGAGGAGAGAGTCAATCATTTTAGAAGTGTTCACCATCCAATCCAACTGATTATTCCTTAAGCCATTCCTAAATCATTTAATGGTCCTTCAACACTTCCATGTTTCATGAGCCTTGTAATTCCTCTATAGTTGATGCAAGGATTGCATCGGCTCGAATATTCTTTTTCATTTTTGTGCCCCTTCTCTTCCAAGATTCACTAAATTTCTAAAGCAAAAATTCCCCATGTCACATGCCCTTCAGTCAGTTAACTATTCCATGTCATTTTGACTTCATTATAGGCGACATTTCAACTGCTGCCATATATTACCACCCTCCAATCCTCAAAAGATAAAATCTTTAATGCAATTTCGCCCTTGTTTTATTCATGCCTTAAGGTCAAGAACAATACATCCATTATCAACATACACGTTCAGTCACGGCAAGTCTCTGCCCTATCCCGTTTTCGTTATTCCGAGGTGCTCTGGGCCTCAAGAGGGACAAAGAATGTTCTTTCTCTCCAAAAGTTACTTTCCTGTCTCTCCCTAAATCTATTTACTTGTTGCCAGCCACGAGGCCTGCTCATTCGTGACATTTTCGTAAAAACCCCAAAAAATCTAGACGACCCTGGCAGACCAACACACAAACGAACCACACTAAAAATATAACCACCACCAACTGTTTCCACAGGTAAATATAAACATTACAAGGCCTTATAGCAATGTCTAAACCAATATACACCCAACAAACGCAGATAAAACTCTTGTCCATGGTTAAGCAAACTATAAAAATTCAAAACTGGCATATTCTTCCCAACTCGACAGCCTTAGACTTTAAATATGGCTATTCTTTACATGTAAACAACACTCACAGTAACTCCCAAAAAGTATTAAAATGCATAAAATGAAATGGCACATACCAGAAAAAACTAGATTATGATAATATGGTTTTTAAGAAATAAGATTTCACAGCTCCCTCACTATGGCAATGTTAATGAAAAAGAGAGAAAATTGTGATCTTGAAAACTCAGCGACCTTCATTTAGCCAATGTACTTGATTCCAACGTGCCCCTCCCCTCAACAACATGAAACGTCCGTGATAAAATGTCCACATAGGATGGAGCGATCTCTCGTGATGGTCGTAATGAGGAAAAGGATGATCTGAAGAGGGAGGCTTGCTAAATACAAGCCACACGAATCAACAACTAAGGAAGTATGCCGCTTGGCTCTCTGAAAGCCCGGCCCTCTCCTGGGAGCCTGACGCTATCACGTCAGAAGACTGGGCAGTATTTATGATGCTTCGGCGTTCATTATCCCGTCGCTTGAGCTCAATTCCTGACACTCCTCCATTCCGAATCATTGCATCTGAAGCGGCCCCAGAAGCGCGTGATGCTCTACGTACACACAGAGGACGAATATATTGACGGCTGGCCTTTTTCCTTCGATGACGCCGTGTTTAATGAAGCGGCAACATTAAAGTAGGATACGGGGTTTCCTCTTTGTTGCTTGATCACAAGCACACGTCACTCCAACGATTATGAGAGAGAGAGAGAGAGAGAGAGAGAGAGAGAGAGACTCGCGCACGGTACATTGTTATACATTCAAACTCGAATAAAAACTATTTTATATTTGTATTACTCTCTCTCTCTCTTTCTACATACATAAGTACATACATACATTACATATATACATATATTTTATAAATTATATATATTAATTAAATATACATATTTATACATATATACTTTCTATATATATATATATATATATATATATATATATATATATATATATATATAAATAATATATATATATATATATATATATATATATATATATATATATATATATACATACATATACATATACCAAAATGCTGATGCCGAACGTTACAAAATAATAAAAATCAAACTGAAAGCAGCAATGTCTTCTAACTTTCTACTCATAGCCCCTGCCAACACTTCCAACAGTTAAGACTATTAAGATTTCCTAATTTCATACTTTTTTGTGACATCAATCACAGCTTACTTCTGAAATATCTTCTCTCATATATGGAGACTACAATGCAAGGATTAAAATACATAAAATATTGTTTTCTTTCTGTAAAATACATACTAAAATTGTCCTTCAAGCAATAAAATATCTTTCTGTACAATACATACTAAAATTGTCCTAAAAATAACTAAAATGTCTTTTTTTAACCATGCAAAGGGCATTATTAAAATGGAAAAAATGGAAAGGATGGAAGAAAGGTGGGCTCAAGGAAGAAAGGTTTTAAGCAGCACATGTATATTCACCATTTATACGTTAAATACAATTTAATGAACAGCCACTGCAAAGTAACCACAATAATGCTGGAAAATAACACAATCTATGACATTATCAAATTAATCGGGAAGAAAATTTTTGTAATGAAGATTAATTAAATTTTAAGAAAAATTACTTCTTTTTATTCCAGAGCTACAGTATTTATTTGACGGTCACGTCACGAATAAGGATTCAGAACAAACTAAATTCATCTATAAAGCTCATCACTGGAAATTAATTAAAACCCGCACAATTTTCAGGTCCATATAATTCACTAGAATGCATCTGATAAGAATGCAGTCTTCTTAAAAATATAAAGGAAGTAAAGGCAACGTCAGGAATCCGTGAAACAAAAGTATTTTGAGTTGCACGGAAGGGCCTTTGCAGCCCAATCCTTTAACGTACCTGAAAATTCTCAACGGCTAGATTCCTAAAAATATCGTTTTACTGCTAACTAAATCCAAAAAGATTCACTCAGAAATAGAAGAAAGACAATTGACTGTTGATTGGGAAGAGAGAGAGAGAGAGAGAGAGAGAGAGAGAGAGAGAGAGAGAGAGAGAGAGAGAGAGAGAGAGAGAGAGAGAGAAATGTTCATACTAAAGTTTAGACAATATGGGTAATATATGAAAGGCACCAGAGAGAGAGAGAGAGAGAGAGAGAGAGAGAGAGAGAGAGAGAGAGAGAGAGAGAGAGAGAGAGAGAGAGAGCTCAAACTAAAGCTTAGACAATATTATGGGTAATATATACAAGGCACCAGAGAGAGAGAGAGAGAGAGAGAGAGAGAGAGAGAGAGAGAGAGAGAGAGAGAGAGAGAGGGTGTTCATGAGAAAGTGAAGGCAGGAATAGGAGACCCCCATAAACGACAGAGTGTCTATGAGCGATGCTATAAATCGCGACAGGAACCGCTCATTTAATGCGTGAAGGGCACTTGGGTACATGAGACTTCTGCCTGCAGTAAGGTGCTGCTCAAATCAATGGGATATCTGCATATCTGCATATCTGCAGCAGCCTCCTTTTTTCTTTCTTCTTTTTTATTTTTTTTTTTCAGCGTGCACTCCAGGGGCTGTCTCGCCAGCGCTGCCCCGATTCGAAATTTACTTTATATCCTATATCAAATCAGCCAAGGTACATATATATATATATATGAGGAGAGAGAGAGAGAGAGAGAGAGAGAGAGAGAGAGAGAGAGAGAGAGAGAGAGAGAGAGAGAGAGAGAGCTTGATAGTCAAATTATTTCCGTATTAACACTATAAGAATACTTAGTTAAAACACAATAACATGAATATAAAAATCATGCAAGAGTTAACAAGATAAATTTTATCAAATATAAACCCACCAACGCGTAGTAATTCCTGGGGCATCGATGGCAAAACATAGACTTATTTTATCTTTGCTAGTTTTCACTGAGAAATAGAACAAAATTACATAACTGACTCCCAAGAAATTATAAAAGACGAAACATCTGAAGTCTTTTGTTTGTATGTGCTTTGTCTAACAATCACAAATACTAATCTTTAAGGTAAAAATATTTCTGTTTACAAAACCAGTAAAATCCGATATCATAACGATAAATGAAATGCGCTTCACGGCGCGGAATCTATTTAAGGCATCCGACAGGTCTATGCCATTACTAATTCCATGGTTCATGCAGCTGTTTTCTTCCCAATGATGCTATTATCATCGGAATATGCAAAATCTTTCAATATCATACATCAAATCCTTGAATATGAGAGAGAGAGAGAGAGAGAGAGAGAGAGAGAGAGAGAGAGAGAGAGAGAGAGAGAGAGAGAGAGAGAGAGAGAGAGAGAGAGAGAGAGAGCATGCTGTGATAAACAAATCGGTAATCTTAATTTCCTTCAACATTCCACAGATCCCTTGCGTAACGAAGATGGATTTGAACCCAACATATTTTTTTCTAATCTGTGATAAACTGTAACGCCGGTGTGTATGGCGATGATGTTAAACAGGAATTAAAAATAAAAAGAAAATAAATAACTTATACGTATTTCGTAATGTTTTGTGTAGCCGTCAACAAGCACCAAAGTCCACGAGTTATAATAATAATAATAATAATAATAATAATAATAATAATAATAATAATAATAATAATAATAACCCTCACAACCAATTACACGGTCGAATTACACTTACCACGAAGCTTGAACAGATGAGAAGCTGTTCAGTAACTCAAAAGATGTGCAAAAATCAGTAATTTACTGACATAGTACTGTTTATTGACAAATTTCATTTTGCTAGTTCTTAAGCATAATTACTTTTATAACAGTATGATTATATTATATTGCTATACTTTTATACAGTAATAGTATAATTATATATTAAAGTCATAAGATCATGTATGGATAACGATTTAAAAACGAGAATAGTTCACAGACTTCCAATAAAGGGTGCTACACGGCCAACAAGAAAAATGAGTGATTGAATCTTCAAGCTCAATGGCTCATCAGCCAAAATAATACCTACACAAAACAGGAAGTAATGCCACCTTTCACTGGAGAGAAACAGGATGAAGGGAAGAGGTAAGTCAACACTATTAGGGGCGAATTACCTAATATCAATTCTACTGCGAGAAAAAACAAATTTAGAAGCTTCAAATATATCAAATAGGCAAGTATAAAGCCAACATAGAAATATAGGAACGAAAGTGAAGAATGCATAAAAAAATAACCCATTATCTAAGAGAACATTTGGTAATTTGAACATCTGCATCGTTAAATAAAGCATGAAAAACCTGGCAGCCTTAAATGTCACTGCAGTGAGATGTTAAATAACATTTCTATCAAATATAAACAAGAAACTGTACGTGCTAGTAAATGGCAAAAAGGGAAGAAAATGACTACGTTAAAAGCTTTGGGAATACGAACAAAATACGGGTTTAGGATGGGATTCTGAAACTGAGAAATATCCAGAAATATTTATAAATCCTATACAAAACTTTTCCCAATATTTACTCTTGGGGAAAATCTACCAAAGTTTAGATCGCCTGTTATTTTTGCCCTTTTGCATTAAACAATACTAACAATTAAACTATTGGACAGAATACTCAAAATCCAGATGCTTTAAAACTCAACCTAAGGTATAATGGCATTGAATATGGGAGCAATCTATTCCCTGGGTTTTACTATAAGACAGCATAAAATATTTTTGGCGTGCTTCATTCCTGACAGTTTCGAGGCTTTGTCAGCAAAAATAATATAGTTATTCAATGTCAAAGATTGAAGAACAATAAGAAAAAATGCGAGAAAAATACGGAACAAGGGGAACGGCCTTAAACAGCAAGTAAATGACCGAGAAAGGCCACAAGATGAAGGAAGAAGTAAGGAGAGCTGAATCAATGGCAAAACCATGAATGGAAGAGGTAGATTGTTGTAAAGGTCATTGGTGAATGGGACAGAGAGAGTAAGCGAACACAGGCCTCACGAATATCACTGGAACTGGGTAAGAAAGACATGTTCTACTGGCAGCAGTAACAAATATCAAGTGGTTTGGTAAAGAGCTCGAAAATATGTTAAAAAAAAAAAAAAAATCAAGCCATAAGCTGGCAGTCTAGTCAACAGCGTCTTATGCCATACACTGCTGAATGATTTAGCGATATCAAAAGCCATGACTAAGAGTCCAGCAGAGAAAACATACAAACTTTAAGATGGTAAAGGTCTCCAACAGCTCTGGCTTTACGGAACCATTACCTACAAACCAAGAGATGGAGTCACAACGTGCTTTTCCATTTAGCCTTACTGACAATCCATCTCCAATCATATTTTAGATAAATCATAAGAAAAATATGTCCCGACATATATCATTCCTCAGAGCCTAGGGGAAACTGAACACAGACCGAATGATACAGTCAACATAAAAGGCGTTAAATAAAAGTAAATCACCAAAAGGAAATAGATTAAATAAAAATTTCCTTAATGAATTATCCGCTTGGAAGAGCAATTGCCCACAAGACATCGTGCTAACCATTACTATCCAGTTATTTTTATAATAAACATTCAACCTTTGTCTTGGTGCCGATCCAGTCTGTAATAGAGACTGTTACTGACAATCGCTTCATAAGAATTCAATCTAAACCACTAAGATATATGGTGACGTCAAAGATATACCACGAAAAGAGAATCAGTTTGTAGCCGTAGCAAAAAAAAAAAAAGGGCACATTCAAAAATCGGAAATAAATTCCCGAGACCACTGAAGAAATATTACTAATCCACAGTCCTCCTTGTCTCGAGAATCAGCAGCTTTAAAGGTCAACTGCAGGTGAATGAAATTTTAATATGAAAAAAAAAATAAAATCTCGGAATGCGTCGAAATTAAGTTGCATCATTAAACGGAATGAATAAAAGTCATCAGAGCCGCGACGAAAATGTTTGAATCTAGATACTCTAAAAATGCTGAAAAGAGGGCTGAGTTACTGTCTGGATTTTTTCGTTTCTTTTATTCACTAAATCCTCTCATTCAATTATACAATTAATGTAGGACGTTATTAATAATATCCAGCCTTTAATCGTTACGAACATCAACAATAACTATGCTCCAATTACTTAATCCCTAGCCTCCAATCGCTATAACCTGAACACCAATATCGTAAGTTTTAATGATCAATAACCAGTTTCTAATCACTGTAATTCTGAATACCAACATAATGTCTATTACCACTCCCTTACCCTTCAATCATTACAGCCTTGAACAATAACAATATACCTGAATTTCATCAGATCCTCCAAAATCGTCGAGAATGAGCGCAAAAGTTTTCTCATAAGCTTAATGGGAAATAGTTCAAACGTCAACGGTATATGAAACTACGAAGCCGCCTTCCCAGGCCGTTTGAAACCTACGCTTTAATAGCTGATGATAAGCTATCTTTCCTGGTATAAAATTCGATCTCCATTGTATCTCACGCCTTTGAATTAATGCATCCTTGCGTCCGCAAACGATCGAAACTATACATCAGACAGTAATAAGTGATTATGGTCATTGGCCTCATTAAGATTTCGTTAAAATTTCGTTGTCGTTGGTTCACGCTGATTGGGCTTCCTTTAATCACGGCTTTCTTTGAAAATCTAAAAACCCTTTCACGAGTTCCTATTTAATTTATGTGACCTATTGCAAATCATCTACTCCTTTGGCGTGGTATTTTAATAATATTCAAAAGTATGGTACGGATTCAAACACAAACACTGAAGACTAATGATGAATTAAAAAAATAAGGGGGGCAAGTCTTAAAATGTCTCACTAGCGTCTGTATGTCTGTATGTTTTCTGCGTTTTCTGCCATCGATACAAATACATACACACACACACATTACATTGTAATGGGTGTATGTAATTTATTTGTATCACGCGCAGACAACACAAACACACACCTATTATATTGTAATAAAATCAAATAGAAAATACCCATAAAAATACCGGAAAAATTCCCTGGCATTCCGTCTAGTCCACAACGATTCTTAAACAATTATTCCTTTTCGAATATTTAACAATCTATTCGTTGTACTAGTTAACAGACTGTTATTCTAGCTTAAGAGAAAACACTACTCGAGAAGGTATTGTCTGTATCAGTAATAAATCAGAGGACCACAAAATAGAAATAGATACCCATCCATTTACCTACCCTATTTCAACGTTAAAAAATGGAAGTAACGGACTGGTAAAATACCCAACCATTCCTGGCTTGTAGAACAAGATATTGACAGACTTCATCTATCTCAGTTTATTCACACAGAAAAACTGAAAGAACTACTTGATCCGAAAGTTAAGTATACCTTAGTTTTACCAGATCACTGAGCTGATTAACAGGTCTCCTAGGGCTGGCCCGAAGGATTAGACTTTTTTTACGTGGCAAAGAACCAACTGGTTACCTACCAACGGGACCTACAGCTTATTGTGGAATCCGAACCACATTATAGCGAGAAATGAATTTCTATCACCAGCAATAAATTCCTCTAATTCTTCACTAGCCGGCAGGAGACTCGAACCCGGGCCTAGCGAGTGCTAGCCGACAACTACCGACTCTCCCAACGAGGAACTACTTGATCTGAAAGACTAATACAGAAGTATAAACCCCACAATCGGGGACTGAATGTGATGCAAAGTACGCAAAAGCTTGTCAAGGAAATTCACTTTGTCATTCAAACAGAGAATGGACCGGTCACTGAGCGATCACTTATCAGACATTCCAGTCGCTAAATTCCACAAGCTAGCCTTATTTTCACAAACTAAGCGCTCAGAACTGTCCCATGCGTTAACAAAAACTACTCTGTTTACCCGGAACACTGACAATCATGCTCCGTCTCGGCGATCATTTAAAAAAATGTAACAATAATTATGATGATAATACAGGGGGGAGAGAGAGAGAGAGAGAGAGAGAGAGAGAGAGAGAGAGAGAGAGAGAGAGAGAGAGAGAGAGAGAGAGAGAGATGGTCTGATATTTGACATCAAGTCTACAACTTCATGATGCTATCTGTGATCTAGAAAGGATTCGCACCAAATATAAAAAGTATTTTTCTCTTTAAACACAAGTCAACGTGTGTGTATGAAAGGGGGGGGGCCCCACAGGGTGTCTTCATACCCCTGAAATTAATTTTCCAACATTTTTAATAATATTAAAGTAACCTCACATTCGGTGGGTTTTCTTTTTGCAATGAATAACGTTGACTGCACACAAACAATAAAAAAATAACTCGTCTAGGAATTTTCTTTTTCCACAGAAAATTCTAAGAACCTCTTTTTTTTGGCACAAAACCCTTTTGTGAAATTCTGTCTTCCCAGAAAAACAAATATCTGTGAATTCCTAGTTCACAACCGAAAACTTTAGTACTTTCCTCTTTCATCCATATCTAATTCTGCATTACAAACAAGTTCTAGGACTTCTTGTCACCAAAATTAAATATATGTTAGTAAATTTAACCATTTTACCCGCATAAATTTATACGTAATGTTGCCAAACAAATTAAAAATTCCGTTCGCATTACAAAAAACATTTTATGACTTTAGGACGTTAATTTTTCACCACATAACAAAATTCTATGAATCGGTAGTCTTCATTTATACATATTATTATTATTATTATTATTATTATTATTATTATTATTATTATTATTATTATTATTATATTTCAGTAGATGAAACCTATTCACAAGGAACAAGAGCGCAGGGGCCACTGACTTGAAATTCAAGCTTTCAAAGAATGTTGGTTTCATCTTCCCACCGCAGACCCTACACTACAGCAGTAACAGATCATGATAGAGAGCCATATTTTTCATCGCCCTGGGGGAGACGCGAACCCGCGACATCTGAGTGGCATTCAAGACACTAACCACTATACGGTACCATAGGACCAACTTGAAGTACCCATATGTTTTTCGTGTGTACAGAAACCTGGAAGATTGAGTTCCTGAGTTTACCGAGATTTTTCTTTGACTTTGACTTTCATGCTACGATAATGATTTTGATGTCATTTAAAGCAACATATGGATGATTTATGACAACATATTAAAACAAAACAAAAAAAACTGAAACAGTCTATACTGACTTAAAGTCAGCCAAAAAACGTAAAATCTATGCTTTACTGTGAGTATTTGCGAATAAATAAAATTAAATAAGACAAAACTACTTTCCACCATGCAAAATTGAGATAAATTGCCCACCAATGATTCACAGTTTACTGCTATATACGCGAATTACTGAGCATTAAAAATAGAACAAAAGGTGCAAAATATTATATAATCTCTATTAAGGACTCATTTAGCAAATGGACAGCAGCAACCATACGTAGTAAATGTGCCTCGCTGTCGAACTTCTCAGTCCCAGAGGCCCTTTATTCCTCACACGGTTGGACTGTGGAACAGTCTCCCTGAGGATGTCGAGCAAGTGGAACCTCAAAAGTTCAAATGAAGATGCAATACATTACAACCCTAAAGTAATTCTCCCTGTATTTTAGAATTTACTTACATTTTTAACTATTTATTTATTACTTTGCTTCTTCTTTTCTAATACCTGGTCTCTTCTTTTGCACTCGTTATTACCTTCTGAATAATAATAATAATAATAATAATAATAATAATAATAATAATAATAATAATAATAATAAATAATAATAATACCTTTTTTTTGAGTGTCAATGTAAGGTTAGAGTCATGTTACGATACATGTTTTGGTGTCATTGTGAAGTTGTAGACCTGTACAATAAACTGCCTGTCCTATGGTAAACACTTTACTAACATTTACTTCGGAACGGGCACACGAGGGAACTAAATATATAAAAATACTGGGTCCCCATCGACCCGCTTCTTAAGCGCATTACATTAATACTTTCAACTCAGATAAAGGTAACGTATCACAGCAAACCCAAAGTAAATCGCAAGCATATAGGATTTATCTCGAACAAAATGCGGTTAATGTTAATACAGTGTATTTATTGACAAATGTTTCCAGGAAAAGCAGGCTGTGCGGAGAAAAGAAGCAGGAAAATGAATCATATTTTATATCTATACAACGCTTCACAAATCAAAACCAAAACACGAAATAAAAATAATTTTGTATGACCAAAATATCCTTGAATTCTACCTGCTGTCTCAATGGAATTTCATCACTCCCATGTAACATAAAAAAAAAATAAAATAAAAATAAGCACTGCAGTGCGTATGTCGGGAGGCCGGCCAGTTCTGAGAGCAGACCTCTGGAAAATATTGCGTTGCCCTCAAGAGCGGAGGTCTTAAAAAAAAAAAAAAAAAAAAAAAAAAAAAAAAAAAGGCTATGTGAAACACATATCGGACTTTAGGTTCAAGACCATATACTCGCTGTAACTGCAGATTGTATATACTGTATATAATGAAAAAAAAAAAAAAAAATATATATATATATATATATATATATATATATATATATATATATGTATATATATACATATATATATATATATATATATATATATATATATATATATGTATATATATACATACGTATATATGTATTTATAATATATATACATATATATGTATGTATTTATATATATATATATATATATAAATATACATATATATATGTGTATTTATAATATATATATATAAATATATATAATATATAATATATATCTATATGAATAATTTAACAAAACCTGTGACTTCAATCCTAAACCAAACACTAACTTGGATAGCAACTAATATACAGATTCATCTCTCTCTCTCTCTCTCTCTCTCTCTCTCTCTCTCTCTCTCTCTCTCTCTCTCTCTCTCTCTCTCTCTCTATTGAACGTTATTGTTGGTGGAGCTAGGCTTTATACACCGCAAGAATGGATACTTAACAATAAAACAATAAGCCTTACATAAACAAGTAGGCAGCTTTCTAAACAATTCCAATTAACTACAATTTTAGAGAGATCGATCTGAAAACTTCCCTTTCCTAAAGAGCGACAGACGGTCGGGTCTGCCACTATAATTAGATGGAAGAATCTAACGCATTTCCATCGCTTAATATTTCAAGGTAATGTGCTTCCCACCCACAACCAATCCTATCCAGGATAACAACGCCTGGGTAATGTCTTCGGTAAATACAAGCAATTCGTACACAAATATTACGAGTGAGATAAAAGAGATCTGGAGAGAGAGTGTGAGAGAGAAAGCTGTGTAATAGCCTAGAAGTTTTACATGCAACTTGTACGTAAATATTGCAAATGAGATAAAACACGCCTGGAGAAAGCGCGAGAGAGAGAGCTGTGTAATGGCTTACACATTTTACGTGCAATTTGTTCGCGGATCATACGACATAAAACAGGCCTAGAGAGAGAGAGAGAGAGAGAGAGAGAGAGAGAGAGAGAGAGAGAGAGAGAGAGAGAGAGAGCTGTGTAATGGCTTAGATATTTTAAATGCAATTTGTAAGCAAATATTATGAGTGAGATCAAAACAGCCTGGAAAGAGAGAGAGAGAGAGAGAGAGAGAGAGAGAGAGAGAGAGAGAGAGAGAGAGAGAGAGAGAGAGAGAGAGCTGTGTAATGGCTTAGATATTTTAAAATGCAATTTCAGCAAATACATGAGTGAGATCAAACGCACTGGAAAGAGAGAGAGAGAGAGAGAGAGAGAGAGAGAGAGAGAGAGAGAGAGAGAGAGAGAGCGTAGGAGGAGGAGGAGGCAGCGATAGAGCTGGAGGAGCAAGGGGTAGAGGAGTGCGAGGCCGAGAGTGAGGAGCAGAGCTTGAGCTGGCTCATGGTTGCCTCTAGCTAGTAGGCAGTGAAGGGTCGTCCGGTTACAACCTCTCGGGATCGCTCGCTTACTCACTCGCTCGCTCGCTCGCTCGCTCGATCTCTGCTGGCACTGCACAACACACACAAACGTTTCTGGAGGGAAGTTCGACGAGGTGAACGAAACACATCAGACCTTACCTGCGTCTTTCGTCTCGGCTGCTGGGGGCGCGACGGACTCGACACTTACCTGTCAAAGAGAGAGGAGAAAAATTATGTCAGAGCTATTCACGCGACGGTAAATCCTTCGAAAGCACCCGTCATACCTGGCTGGCTACACACGCTGCCTCGAGAGCGCCAACACCTGAGCATCAAGTGAGGTGGTGGTGGTGGCGACCTTCGAAAACAACGGCCAGAGGATCTTCCAGAAAGCAGGTACCTCCCGAGAGACTTATGTAAGAAATCCATCAGACTTCAATTCCTCCATTCAACCGAGAGAGAGAGAGAGAGAGAGAGAGAGAGAGAGAGAGACAGAGAGAGAGAGAGAGAGAGAGAGAGAGAGAGAGAGAGAGAGAGAGAGGAAACACGTTACTGCTCCCCATCCTGGGAGATACCGCAGCGGACCACTCCCCTCCTCACCCCTAACCAGTCACCGAAAGCGCCCATCTCAACAAAACAGGTAAGGATATTCCAATCAAGGCTGATTATTACACGTAACTTCTCACATTCCCAACAGTGATTGCATGAGAGTTGCTATTTCTCCTACTTCCCAGACAGAATGCTTCAGTAAACGAAAAAACCTGACCGTTTGTAAGTTAAAAATGAGGGGGTGAAGTTGCAATTCAAGGGAGAGAGAGAGAGAGAGAGAGAGAGAGAGAGAGAGAGAGAGAGAGAGAGAGAGAGAGAGAGAGAGAGAGAGAGAGGAGTCAATATTATGAATGGAATTCTAGCCCTCAAAATTGTCTGCCATTGTCACGAGATCTAAATCTGTACACACAAGTGACAGAAGACGGTTTTCATACTATAGTTATAATTTCTAGCAAATATTTCTAAAAACCAAGAGTACTGTCATAATGGGCGACTGCTCAACATTACGGAATAGCAACCACTCAGGTATGCAAGGTGCAAACAAATGAGCAATATTGCATGGAAAATCAACCTGATACGTTAAACAATTAAGAATACCAACCCGCCGTGATATCAGGTTTACTTGCTTGCTTGCCAACAATAACCAGTGTCAACAATATATTAAAACTGGGCTCCTACGGGAACATGATTTTACATGTGTATAACCGCGAGGTTTTTAGCAGTATTGGAAGGAAGATGCTGACACTTCAAATGTCTATAGTAAGTTTACAGACACAACAAGATAATAAATCAAAATAAAAATCAGTATAAGAATGAAATAACAGGAGGAACGAGACCTTAATAACACTAGCCTCTCATGCATGAGTGAAGAGAACTTAAGTGCAGGTACCTGACATGATTTACGTAACATTAGTTGAGGACTGCTGGCTGGGCTACCTGTTATGGAAGTTTCAATCCTCACTTTATGCCTCGTTATTGGTCTGATCTTCGTTACCGACTGCAGTTACTGCTACAACCAATACCATTACGGCTTTCATGTTACCAACGGAAACAAAATGACAAACAAATAACAAAGGATTAAAGAATGCCGACGCTCTTCACAGGGTTCATGACAAAAATACTGTAATATAAATTTTTGCTTGAAGGATTTAATCGAGCCAAATAAATGTATTGAAAGCTCCAGAAGTAGTATTTGAAATTAAACTTTCGTAACCAAATGAACATATACGCACATACATACACAAACATATATTTATTTATTTATATATATATATATATATATATATATATATATATATATATATATATATATATATTATATATATATATATATACAGTATAATATGGATTATATAGAAACTGAGGTTACAGAGGTGATTTTATATATTTATATATATATATATATATAATGTGTGTGTGTGTGAATGTGAGAATGTCACTAATGTTATACGCGACATTTTTATCCTTTATAAATTTTAGCCTAAAGTAGCCGATTAAGATCGAATTTCCCCTACTTGGATAGTGCTCCCAACCTTGTTGGCCGATTACAGTAATTAGGTCCGGCCGAAAAAGCACATGGGTTCGAATCCTGGTCAAGGTTCCCTCTAGGTATATATGTATGTATATATATATATATATATATATATATATATA
>NC_089795.1:33782767-33877767 GCF_040412425.1 Macrobrachium rosenbergii
ATTAAAATGCAAGAAGAATAGTATTAGGGTAGTAATGCATTGCATCTTCACTTGAACTTCAAAGTTCCAATTGCATGACATCCTCTACAAGGCTGTTCTACAGTCCAATGGTGCGAGGAATAAAGGACCTCTGGAACTGAGAGGTTCGACAGAGAGGCAAACTTACTGCATATTGGTGCTGATGTTCAGTGAATCTGGTTGCTCTCGGCAGATAAAGGGGATCAGGGATCAATTGTAATCTGAAAGATCTCTGTTGAAATACAACTTATAAAAAAGTGACAATCGAGACCATCCATCGATGGTCAAAGTCATAACTGCTACTATTAGGAAACAAAAACCCACCACCACGAATCACTCTATCTAAAAGAGATACATCTCCAGCAGAAGCAGACATCCACACTGGAGAACAGTATTCCAGTAAAGGAAATACAAATGACCTAAAACAGGTTCACTGATTTTATTACTGTTATAAATATATGAGGCCTTGCAAACAATACCTAACTTTCATGCAGCATTTGCTGAAACTTTCATTAGATAGTTCTCAAAAGTTAGATGTAAGTCGGAAGTTAAACCTAGAATAGTTAAAGCTTCAGACTCAATCAGCAAAGTTCCATCCACCTGAAGGGGAGGATGGGGTGGGAAATCAGTATGAGATATGCTAATCAATAGTGTTTTTGTTTTGCTGGAGTTCAGCCTCATAGGGTCACTTGTAACTGCTAGCCTTGATTTTGTAATTCTTTTGCTTTACACCAAAATTATTCCTGCCTCTCATCTTAACTCACATCCACTATATGTACACACAAATCGAAACTGCCCTGACATAACAGATTTATGATACAAATTACACATTGTAAGTCAAACACATTCAACCTATGAACTTTTGAAACAAAAGAAAGGCTATCAATCTAAAATGAATAGATTAATCAATGTAAAGACATGAAGTTGGATAAATCAAAACAATGTACTGAGAAGTAAATGTAAATACTACAGTTACTGAAGGTACGAAAAAAGTAGGCAGGTAGCTGTAATAAAACAATGAAATTTAAAAAAGCAAATTTGTGCAAAGTACATTCTATGTATTGCATTATGGTTTTACCTACACAATAAAAACACAAAAACAACTTTGAAAAGCCAGAAATTCCAGTTCCATACACAACAGTAATTTTTTGTTAGTCCTTTCTCACATTAACCTTCCATTCTCCAACTTCTGGATAATGAAAATAATGATTAATAAGTAAACTTTTTTATAAAATATATTACTCTGTTTTCCAAATTTAAAAGCAATGGATTCCATTTTTCTTTACACAATGGTAATTTTTTAAAAATTATTCAGCTACCTAACTCCTTAGACAAGTTTACAATTTTTATTAGAATTTTGAATGAGAATCATAAACCTTACCATCTTCCTATTCTATCCTAAACAGGTGCCCAATAATTAGCTCAAAAATGAGTGACGGACTGTATTATTTTAAAGTCATAGTAGTGCTGATGTTGGTGAGTTTTGCATTACAAAGCAACACCATTGGCACAGGAAAAAGAGGAAAGCTTTCCGGACGCTATAAAGGAAGAAAAGACTTCAAGCCCATCACTGGTACATATCCTTCAGTGGAAGCCAAGGAGTACTACCAGAATCCAAAGGTAACTTTTTCTACATTTATACCTCTAACATATCACCTTGTCAGTGATGGACAAACTGAGTTGGAAAATAACTACTATCAAAATAAGATGTGAAGTTTAAACGTGGAAAAGTAATAACAAATAAGTTTTCTAAGTCAACTTACCCCACACAATACTTAGAGTATGCATCTTTTTCTTACATTAAATGTTCAGATTAACAAAGACATGCATACCTTTGATTCTAGTTAAAAGTTCACATTAACAGAAGTATAAATTAAGAAAGCAAAATGGCACTCAAATGTAATTAATTGAAATCTCTGATGCAGTTTAACTATACATATTTTTTTCACATTATTTCAACAAAATCTAAATTATGATAAATCTTCACACTCAAGAAAACTTTAACACTATGTTACAGTAATCTCATAGAAACTCCATTCACACTGAATTTCTTATATTCAAAAGAACGTAACATGCTCATTTCAATATTTTCCAGGGTGCTAAGATAACAAAATCTTCCCATTTCAACTACCAGTATGTGCTTGGTCACAAAATCGTGTTTCTGTGTGTTGCTAGAGGAACTCCACTTCCTCAAATAACATGGTTCAAGGATGGAGTTGAGCTGTACGCCCACAAATATATGCAGGTGAGTTTCAGATTTTTATGATTAATAATAATCTTCTTGGTAGCTACAACAAAAACGAAAAATTCTCCAAAAAGATCTCCCAGCTTTCACCTTCTAAACAAACCACTCAACCTTTACCTTCTAAAACATCACTGACTCTTCACCTTCTAAAATAGATACTCAACCATCACCTAGTAAAAAGACACTCAATCTTCACCTTCTAGACTAAATTTGAAGCCCATTTCTAATTTTAAATGTTTATGTTGGGTTTTTGTACCCTACAGCAGAAGTCTCATCCAAATTCAATTTAGTTTCTAGGGCACAAAACTTTGGAAAGGCTACATGCAAAGTTAAAATAATATCCAATTTCACAAATTTACCTCCATTTGTCTTCTATCCAGAAATATTTCATTGAATTATAAGCACAGCCCCTCAGACAGTAAATTCTAAGAAAACTTTATAATACATTACAGTACAGACTGACATTTCTAACAAGTGAGCTTCACAGAGGAAAACATTAGGACTTTGCACTAAGTTATCATACTGAAATCTACAGAGGTACAACATAAAAAACCCACAACCATCTATGCATCTGACAGCGAGACTTTCACAATACAATAAACATGACTGTTTTACTGTGAAATGGGACAGCTTACAATTTATTTAACAAATTTCCATACCTATCTCTAACTTCCAATGATGTTCAAGAATCTATCAGTATTTAATAGCATGTCCTCAAAAGATCACATCATGGACCTGGCTATATATTTCTTCTCTGAAAATCATTTTTTGCCACGAATACAATCTGTCTGTTCTTGTGTGAAACTCTGTTCTTGAACGAATTTGAATCAAAAGCTTTGTCTATTCGATCATCCGTCTCCCAATTTTAAATTCCACTTACTTAACACTGGTTTAAGGTCATCACTCTGCCAGTTCTATGGATGCTACTTCAAACAGCCCTCTCCACATTATATTAATTAGTTTTTCCATTTTTGCATATACCATTTACCAATTATGAACTCAGAAGTCATCATTGGTCATTCCTGATTTTCATTTTGAAATGGTGGAATTCCTTATATTTCTTTATGCTCCATGAATCCTTTACCTTGCCTCTAATTTAAAAGCCATATCAAATTGTACCTGAGAAGAGACATAAACACACTTTCTTTTCTGGCCATTATATTTATCTATTTTATTACACTGAGCAAACACTTATTACAAAAAATTCTGTAATTTCCATGTTTTTTCACACAATATTCTAATTATTGTAACTGCCTCTTCTACTGTAACCAAAATTTCCAACTTTTTATCAGCCTGCAAATCTCCCTAGAAATTGTTTGGCAATTATTCTCAGTTACATCTCACAATTCTGTGATATAAACTTAGTCTTCAGTGGTCTCCATACTATAAAATCATTTGGATTTGTCTCCTTTATCATTACTTGTGCTGACACAACCTCAGGGGAATATCTCTAACATAATTTTTTTTATTCCATCTATCACTGAATTTTGGTCTAAAGTTTCTAATTCATTTAATTGGTATTTCTCAAATAACTGTCACCCTATTATAATCATTGTTGCCTATTATTGATACACAATGCCTAAACTTCTCAAAATAATAATTAGTAGCCTACTATTTGCATGTTTAAAGCAACTCTCTCCATTTGATCCTAATAACTAAGGAGTCTGTTAGTATTTTCATTTTGTCTTAAATTGCTTCATTCATTTTACTGATCTACCCTTCTCTTGATGATCTTTCTGATCACATACTAAACCAATCCAACTTCCTTCATCAGGATTTCCATTTAAATATAAATGTATCTTGAAAAAATAAGCTAAGTAGCAAAATCTGTGCATAAAACTTTAGGTGCTTCTCATTATCACGATTTTATACCATTTCAGTCACAAAAGCTTTATATGAGTCTATCCATCCAATTAGGAATAGTGTTCACATTTTTGGTAGTCTTTCCTTCAGGTATCTTCTCCAAAGCATTGAATGAAAGATAACTCGTATACTAAAAAGCCCTGTTACAATTTTTCCTTTACACCTTGTCTTTTCTGCAGCCACTATCTGACTAAGTGCAATTCCATTAATGTACATCGTAACACACCCTTCTTATCCACTAAACCTATTTCATTACAGGAGGTAAAAATGATGAGATCTATGCGTTGAGAGTGATGAGGGTATCAAATTAATTATAATGAAGTAAAATCATGTGATGATAAAGATATACAGTTTGTATAAATATGAACATAGAAAAAAAATTCAAGAAGCAAGAAGAAAAGTGTCAGTAAATATACAACCAGAGGTAGAAACCTCTGGAAGAAGATATACTCAAGAGAATGGAAAATTTGTGTTGTGACATCTGAGAAGAGATGATAAGGGATAAAAACATAGCGGAAGAATCACCAGGTACAGAAGTCAACTGATGAAAATAGGAATGCCAAGCCCTGTAGGATGGAGGCCAAGAGGCAGGTGCCAATTGCAAAGAGGAAGATCTGAAGAAGAATGAAAAATGAAAAGCAAAAGAAATTGCATAAAATAGTAAAGTGATTAAAACAAACATTACCAAGATGTAAAATGAGTATAAAATATAAAATAACGAAAACTGAGAAATCTTTAAAATGAGTATAAAATAAAAAATAATGAAAACTGAGAAATCTAAGTCAAAAAGCACAAATTATGGAAACATGGAGTAACACTGTACACAGAGCACCTTAAAACTAATGAGTTTAGAATATAATTAAGAATTGGAGGATATTAACATCTAAGGTTATGAGAGCCCTAAGAACTGGAGGATATTAACATCTAAGGTTAAGAGAGCCCTGAAGAAACAAAAAACAGTAAAACTACAGGATAATCTTGAATAAACAATTTGTGGTGAGCGGCTCAAGAACTAGAAATGGAGTTGACCAAAATCTATAAAACAGGAAAAAGAAAGAAATAGGATCTGTGGAGTGGAAAACGAGTACTATGACAATACTATACAAAGGAAAGCTGATGTAAATAAGGTTCAAATCTTAAAAGCAATTATACGCTGTTCAAGTAAGTTGTGAAAGTATGGGAGGTGTTACAGGAAAGGCTGATAAAAACAACATTAACAATTGTCAGTTCAGCTTCATACCAAGAAAATCAACAAAGGAGTGACCATTATATACTGCAATGAGAACACTACAAAACCAACAACATGTGATAAGGAAATGCTGTACCTGATACTTGTGAAATTGAAAGGAATTCGACAGTTTCATGATAAGCAATTAGAGGGACTTTGTAATCTAAGGTAATAGAAAGTTTCATGAAGTGGCGACTCTAAATCATAACGCAAGATCAACGAAGGAACTGCAGAGGATAGAAAGCAGACCTGGGAGCTAATGTATGCATATTATTTAACATTAACAATAGAAACAAAGCAAAATGTCTTCTATAGTAACTGTTTAAAAGAAGAACCTAACAACTGAGAGAAGGACAACTGATACCCAGAGTAACCAAAACCAGGATTATGGTGACCAGAAAGAGCATGAAAAATTTCAGTTTGGAAAGTTAACACACTGATATTGCAGGACAAGTGTTAGGGTGAACACAACATTATTGTATATATTGGAATTAACAGGTGTCAAATAATGTTCAGGATTGCAAGGTGTAAATGGAGTATGGGATTTTTGATGCTCTACATGTAAAACGACTAAGGGTAAAGAGGGGGGGAGGAGGAAGAGGATACTAGCATACTATGGCAGAGGGACAGACCTTGGAGGAAGCAAAATGTTCCTGTTACCTTGGCAACATTACTGCACAGTAAAGTCAATATCAATAGTATTATACGGAAATGGGTAGCAAAAGCATTGCTGAAGTGGAAAAAGCTTATTGAAACACTTTTAAATAATATCCCAGCAGACAGAACAAAAAAAGGAAGATGTGTATGAGGCTATCATTTTTCTACGTAGCATATACAGTATAAGGGCATTTAAAAACAAAAATGAATGAGAGAGCTGTAAAGACAAGATACTGTATGTCAAAAGGCAAAAAATGGACTGAAACCTCGAAGATTTAGTTTTTTAGAATGTGATATGTTAGTGGTGGATATATAAGTACTGAATCAGGATTAAATCCAGGCAATGCTGCTGATGATGACCTGCCACGGAAACACCAACAATGATGATCATGGTGGTAACAAAAGTATCCGATACTTCAATTAACTTGCACTTAAATTTCAAATTTCTTCTAGGGCACTGGTATGGTTTACTAACAGCAAGAACCACCACAGAGCTTCTTTTCTATTCTACTGAAGTCTGAACATATAGCACTCAAAAGCATGGAAAAAAATCTATTGTCACTATTCATGATATCTCATAGGGAAAGTCTGATAGAAGGTTCTGGCGGGTACCAATGTTCCTGCATATGGTTTTAACACAATACTCATCCTGCTAAGGCTAGCTAAGTGAGAAGAGAAACCTTACATAGAGTTAAAGATCACACCCAGCCTCTTGTAACTTGAGAGGTATTAGCAACCAAGTTGCAAGCAAACACTAACATGAATGCTTGATACAGCTACTTATTCATCCATTTATCATTTCATTACAGGGCAAAAATGAATTTGAGAGTTCATATGCATGTAGAAAATTGGCTAAGTAATAAACATAAATACAGATTCGGTACATAATCACATAACAACATTACTATTGTTTAGTAGTTTAACTCCCATATAATTGGTACAAGGAATTAGTCTTTATTAAAAATTAAAAAACAACATACTTCCAAAAGGATAATATAAATTATGATCTCTAAACTAAGTTCCTGAACATTATACAGCATCAGTAAAATACTTTTAACCACTAATTGGGGAGAGTATTGATTTTCAGGTGAACTGATATTTCAAGAGTGTTACCCCAACAAAACAGACACTTGTAACTTTTCTTCATTTCAGTCAAGAAAGAAGGGATTTGTTGAAATAACCTAACAACTTCATACATTACAAACCCAATACAGTCAATTTATAATCATCATTTTCTCACACAGTGTCTGTTGTAAAGGGCATAATTAAAACAAATACACAGACTGACAAAGAGTAGCATGTTTGATAGAAACACTGGTGATAACAGAAATTTTGTTTCAATTATATGACCTTCCTTTGGTAGCTGATGCACTGCTCTTGGAAATCATAAGTGTAATGATGAAAGCTGTAGTTACAACCACATAGTACGCAAGAAAATGTGAATATATAGTAAAACTGATTCTAAAAGTTTATTAATTATTAACCCATAATCCATGACCCTCTGTGATAAAGCTGTGGCGTACAAAAGTATTTTTAGAAATATCTTTTAAGCATTTGGTGTCTACCACCTGTTTTACCTGTCAATTTTATCTTCATATACAAAAACTTTTGTGAATACTATTTTATATATTATATATTTATATCTGTCCTTCCTTTTCAGCTTCATGAAACGAGAAAGGGCAACTATCTAAAGAGTAAGATGGAAATTGATCCTGCATCCCAAGCTGATGCTGGAATCTATGAATGCCATGCTAACAACAAATATGCAGTAGACATCAAAGCTTTCCGTACAACCTATATTGCCCAGTTCAGCAAGTAACTAATTACAATAACATTCTACAGTGCGACTGGTATGATAAAATTAAAAAGATAACCTTCAAATTTGTGTATGTGTGTGTGCTGCATCAGCACTAAATAAAGTCAAAATCTGTCAATTATTGCGTAAAAAAGGTTAGTTTAGAAATGTACATGGTATACTGAAATTCCTGAAACATGTGGATCAAGTTGATGGAAGAACTGTATGTGCATGAAAAATAAAAAAAAAAAAATACTAGATAATTTGCCAAAGAATTTCATAAAACCATTACTGTATTTACATCTGAAACCACTGCATATCATTCTGTACATATCAGAACTTGTTTTATGTAATACTGTTCTCTCTCTTCACTTTTTGAGTTGAGGCTATAAGTAAACAGGGAGTTTTAAAGACAAAAGTATTGTGGAAATATGTCTTTTTAAACCTATGTTAATATACTGTACCATATAATGTACCTGTTCTTATGCATAGTAGCAAGAAAGCTGCTATGAAAGAACTTAAATTAGGTAAATATGCAAATATGGTACAAAAAATTTGCTCAAAGTTTGCAATATTATCTTTGTTCTTTAATGTATACTATTAGCATCAAATATGTTCATGAATAACAAAAACCCACTCATTTATTAACACTACTAAAAAGATTACAACTGAATAACAGAGAGTTAATCATTTATTCATCCTAATAAACATAGCACAGTGTATAGTCAATAAGTCAAGGTCACAAAAGGGGAAAGGCAACAGCTTAGGGCAAGTTGTGCTATTTTTCCCTCGAAAGTTTTCCACACACTTATCATCAAATGTGAAGACCTCTTTATCAATTCTTTGTATTTATCTGGCACTTTTCCCATTAAAGTCTTTTCAATGTCACATTTTATCAGGTAGATTAATGTATTCTCAAAAGTTGCTTACACCAGTGCATGAATTATGTAGGCATTAACAAACATTTGTAAACTAACATTAGTCTGTCTGGATAACATGTAGTCAATATATTTAGTGAACGAGTTTTCCATATCAACAACCTTCTTGCAATTATGGAATATAATTCTTAATATAAAGTCAATCATCCACAGAATAAATTTTTTTTTTAAATTTCAATAAATTTTCAAATACAACCACGCATTTTTTGGTCCTGTAAAACGTTCAAACAGTACCAGTTTATCCAAAGGGGCATGCTCAATTTAAAGAATTAGTTTTCCAGTATTTAATAGTTATAACACTTACAAGGCTTGAAACAATAATGAAAAGGTGCTTTCATCCGTAAAATTCACTTATGATGGTGGTCCAAAAACGTGTATAAGAAAGCATATAAGAATGTTAAATTGGGATGGGATGAAAAAATATATAAATATTTCAATTTTTTTCACACATCATATTACAATGCTTAAAAAATTGTTGTACATCACCAACTGTCAAATTTCAGACACCAAGTAAAGTGAAGTTTTTACAATAATTTTAGTGAAAAAGAATTAATTCTTTATTTTCATCCTTTACTAAAATATGAATTCTAACCTGAAAGTCATATACAATACAAGATGTTTTAGAAATGTTCTCACTCCCTTTTCCACAGAGTTGAACAGCAACCTACAGCTTTTTTTATAGAAAACCTTCTGTCATTCCAAGTCATCACAAGGATTTTCTAGAATAAAATTTCTGGAATGGTAACAGTAAAACCACAAAACTTAGGAATATCATATCATTTCAAAGAGATTTCAAAACCTTTAATCTTATTCAGTGTGGATCTAAAGAGGAGAGGTGATGTCGTGAAACCATTAATGAATTACAAACTCAATTTCTAAAACTAGTGATTTTATTGTGTTCATGATAGCTTGATATTGAGTCTCAGCCATCATACCTCCCTGAATGGCTTTAGATAAATAACCAAATACACTCAAGATTCTGTTAGTTAAATATATGCCTCCAACATCAATGAAATAGACCACCCAAGGATTAAAAGCATGTTACGACAATGCAGGACTGAGAAAAAATGCAAGATTAACAAATTAACACAAGCAATCCTAGGATAATGTTTACTACTGCCATTTAAAACTTTTTACATTATGGAATATCAAGAAAAAATACATGATAATGTTACACAGCTACATCTGCTCTAAACAAAATGGAACAATAAATTTTGATAACCTTCCATGGTACTGTGTACCCTATATATACTGCATAGAGTCTTTTCTTTCATAAATTTCATATCTGACACTAATTTTTATCATGATTACTGTGACACTTATGTTAAAATTACTCATAAAATTAAAATTTTCCTAAAGGCTTTCGTCTTTTAAGCCCAAAAAGCTCCTAATGGAATGTCCTGAATAAGGTATCCATAAATATTCAAGAAGTATTATCAAATACTTATCATTTGTATAATGAATTGTTCACAAAAGATAAAACAAAGACCACACTTCATCTAAGACCATTTTTTGCTTATTTTACAATATCACTATTCCTCGTAGATCCCAGAACTTTACTATGTTCTTATTAAACTTTTATTTTTGTTGTAAAACCCCCTAGCATGCAACTAAAGCACTAAGATGTAGATATGAATCAAACTAGAATACTAAAAGCTGCACAAATTAAGAATAATACCTGCAAATTTATCAAACTCTTTTACACCAAAATCTTGGATTAGTTCCCCATATTGCAATATTCTATTAACCTTGCTATAGTCTTAAGACAGAAAATGTTTCAGTGGAAGTCGTTAGTTTAGAAATTTAGATGACTGGTGTAATTTTTATGGGAAAATTCTTGAATCATCTGTCTTGTCCAACCTGGCTGCAATGATGCCAGTCTGAATTTATGAAAGCGTCATAGTATGGCTTTATCAATATGGATAGAAAAACAAGGTATTCTAGAATAGTTCAGTAACACAGTAATTTCATACAGCCAAAATGACTTTATGACACTATCACATCACTGCCATCAACACTGATTATCTTAATGTAACGTAAGAGAAGGAGAGAAAACAGCTGCAACAACTCAAGTATTTATGATAAAATCTTTACATTGAGAAAACAGGTTCCCTCTTAAGAAGGGTCCATGCTGGCAATACCATGGCTTAATCTAAACCAACCCACCAACAGCAAAAAATAAATTATTCAATTCATTTGTATTCTGCACTTTTCTCTTAGAGAAAATCTTAAGGATCATTACTGAAAACTTCAAGAGGAACTTGTCGAAAAGTATGATCTTGTAAACCATTATTCCAATTTCCAATTCTTAAATCGTATTCTCTCAGTAATACCACTGCTAGTATTTTATCTCTCTGAGTTTATAACTTATCACACATTTAGTGTTCAAAGGTCCTCTGGGTGTTCTTGAAGAAGATTAACAAGGATTTCAAAATTAATTTGCATACCCAACCAATCTGATTTGTTCTCTCTCTCTCTCCTCCTTCATTTCTAGTAATCAACAACAGTTGTTACAAAGCAATTACAATCACTTAATCATACAAAAAATGCTAGTTATGAAATTTTTCCCACACCAGACTCAAAGCATGTGCTGAAAGTGAATACCATAATCAAAACGAAAATGCAATACAGCTGATATCAGCAAAAAATTAAATAAAAAACTTGTCAAAACATATCAGTTCCAAGTACTCTTAGTTAGAATTTTCCAAATTTTCCATCTCAATATCCCTTTTCCTACCAGGGCAAATATCAACTCCCATCCAAACAGTCCTCCCAATAAACCACCAATCTGGCACTAGTGGTCATTTTTTTTTAATCCTTATTATGCAAAATGGTAAAGCTCCAAGACCATCCAAAAATAACAGACAAGCTGCTAAAAGTGGTTACAAATCCGGTCACAAAGATTCTGACTGGAATTTACGAAAACAAGACAAAGAATGAAGAAATAGGAGAAGAAAGTAAGACAAGCGCAATGCAACATTAAAATACAATGGAAAAGAGAATATACTATAACATGAACAGGAAAATGGTAGTAAGATTATTAAGGAACACTATGACAGTAGTGGAGAAAGTGCAGGAGGGAGGTTGAAAAACATAATTGAAATAAAAAAGTTACTTTGGCTTTGCAAGGGAAATTTCATTACACAGAGGTACTCTTCAAAATGTGAGGATAACAGGAAGAGGCTATATCAATGGATCAAAATTTTGGGAGGGCATTTGACAGAATACTACAAGCAACCAGATGGACATTAAAAAGGAACATGGCACCAAAAACACAAACTGAGCCTGAGGTTGCATTAACATAAAACCTAGAGAGAAGACACTGGTAGATATATTACAAGAATTTGAAATAAATGCTGATATACAGTATAACAAGTATCATTACTAAGTCTTCTGTTGTTTATAACATAGTAATGAAAGAGGTTGGTTACAAAGGACTGAAAAAAAAGGAGGCCCATATGGAAGGCAGGGAAATGAAAGCTGTTTTGTCTTTCGAATTAAAATATTTAAGTCAAAAACAAATACTGTATGTGCAGTACCACAGAAGTCTTTAATCACTAGTTTTTGTAGAAAATGGATAATGTCTGGTTACAACTGAATTCTGATATCATGGCACAGACATCAGGTTTTTACTTGAGTGAGGTGAACGTATTAATGAGAGCAGATGAGAAACTTCCAATGATTAAACCTACCGAGGGGTTTTGATTAGTTTGCTTGATTTGCTTGCCTGATATGAACACAATTATACATGATAAATATTCATGGGTCAAACAAGCATAACCAGTTAAAGATGGGACAGAATTATTTCAACATGGCATTCTTTATTATTTTGAATACCATAATCCAATACTGGATTTATTCAGTTTTAATTTGCTGTCATCAGGTTCAGAGCTCCTTAAAACTTACCATTTACTATAAGGTTTTAGAGATGTTAAATACTACTTGCTGGGAATGGTTGTTCTTAACACTGACACAGTTGTGCCTT
Source organism: Macrobrachium rosenbergii (assembly GCF_040412425.1). Lineage (NCBI taxonomy): Eukaryota > Metazoa > Arthropoda > Malacostraca > Decapoda > Palaemonidae > Macrobrachium > Macrobrachium rosenbergii. Next base: position 33,795,497 of record NC_089795.1, read on the forward strand.
CGGCTGCTTTAAAGGCATTTTCATTTCCTTTATGCTTATATGGGTGTGGATCCAACATTTATCATCATTTACATTAGCTTCATATAGTTTGCATAATGAAAACCTTACTTATGGTAATTAAAAAATTTTGGGATAATGAAACTAGACAATGAAACTAAACTGCTTCTTTAGCACTTCTAGAGCCATTGAAGATTAAAAATTTTTTTTGGTGGTATGTTTCTAATATCTTAAGTGCTTAATCTATTGCACAGTCCCGCTATGAAAACAAAAGCATTTTTGATAAAGAAAAATTATCTGCTTTATTAGATGATATTGAAGACCATACTACTGATAACGATTTGGAACAATCAGTATAAACTGCACTGTGGACTTTTACATCTTGCATGTTCCAATGTAAGCAGCTTATGATAATCAGGAGTACACACATAACTTTTGGATAAGAAATTTACAGGTACTTTCACTTTTTCCATTATCAAAGGAGACAGCAGAAGGGTGTTAGGTAATACAAAGAACACCAGCTACTTTCATATGAGGTCCAAGGGACAAGAGAGGTGGCATATTGTTGCCTGTCTTTGTTGAAGGATGCTTGCCGTAATATTGTGTAATATTGTGACTAGGTCCATTTTAAAAACTACGCAGCCTTAAACACTAAACCTATTACAGATAAACGAAGGTAAAAAAATTTTCATGACAACAGTACGGACATTCAGCAAAGAAACATCATCAGCATCAGGTAGTACCATTCAAACTATCAATTAGAATTGAATAGTATAAGATATTTCCCATTTTAATTAAAGAAAGTTCAAAAGCTTACACCCTAATAAGCATATACTGAAATTTAATACAAAAAATTTAACCCTTACCTTCTATTATTGTTGATAATATCCATGTAATCCATTGACCTGGCATAATATCCTTCAGTATTGATAGCTCCCCAAAATGTAGACCATGCCTGGCCTTTTCTTATCACAATGGCACCAAGGACAGGTCTTCAAAAACAAAATTTAAAAGGTCATATTTAAATTTACAAGTCAATGTTATTCTATATATTCATTTACAGTACAGTACAACATTTTTAAAACTAATTTATGACTAAAGTTATCTCCTTAAGAGATGCACAACACTTCAACAGCAAAGATTTATATATAACCAGACCAAAAGCATTACCACAATCAAAGTTTTTTAAAGGCATTCTTTAATGCCTATAACATAAAACATTTTCACATCCAGTATCATAAATAAAATGTTATTTTCATGATAAAATTAAGTTTCATATACTATATACTTACCAAGTAATTACATAGCTATAGTTCTAACACACGCGGCAGCTTTTATTTAAAAAATCGCTGTAGCACTTCAGATGGTTTAGTGTAGGTGACAAGCCCCGCCCACTAATGGGAGTACTGGAAAGGCTCCGATTCTGTAATTACTTGGTAAGTATGAATGAAACTTAATTTTATTATGAGAATGTCATTTTCATATAAGTAACTTACCAGGTACAGTAATTACGTAGCTGAATCCCACATTGAATGGAGGTGGGATACATGGACATAGCCTATTCCAAAACACCAAGGCATGGTAATGACTTTGAAATAGAGAAGTTGCTAGCACTGAAGACAATGATTGTCATTTCCTTATTTGGTAAGAGAGCTACTGCAGGTAATTACTGCCTCTGGTTGGGGCTCATCTTAACCTGTAGTGGCGTGACGGTATAGCCGTGGAGCGCCTCTACTTAGGTGGGAACTTTGCAGCAAAGGATATGTCCAATGGTTAGCAGAGCATCAATAAGTGCCCTTGCCCTGGCGCAGTACCACAATAAAAACAACCATACAACACTTTCACCTACAGGTAGTCCCTGGTTTAAGCCGGAGGTTCCATTCCGGTGCCACGCCATAAGCCGAAAATCGTTGTAACCTGAAATATCGTTGAAAATCATAAGAAAACCTTACTTTTAATCCTTTGGGTGTCTTGAAAACGATGTAAACTACATTTTTATTGAGTTTTTCATTAAAAAAAAACTCCAAATTTTGATCATTCTGCTGTTTTGGAGCCATATTTCTTCCGCTGGATCACCGCTGTAACCCCAGAACATACACTGTAACCCAGGAAATCATTTTGATGAATATGTTTGATAAGCGTAGTAAGCTCGGAATGTCGTAAGCTGAGCATAAACCAGTGACTGCCTGTACACTGAAAACACCACAACCCATTCACTGAGGCTGGTCGGTACTCCAGGTACACTGTACCCCTGGCTCCCAAAAATTCAACACTCTACTTCAAGATGAAGAGACAGTAGGAGAAAAGAGAGATTCCTATGCTTCCTCACCCAATACCATGCCAGCCACTGATAATGGCCCCAAGGTACTGCAATCTTCAAACACTGTTTCAACTTCTTTCAACTATTGAGGCACGAAGATCGGTTTGCACTTCCCGTAGGTCAACTGCAGAACGGAAGTGAGTGATGTAAGTGCCTGAAAGCTAATAGGTTAGAGACTGTCCTGATGTCACGAGCTTTCACTGTAAAAGTCAGCAAAATGTCTTCCTGAATCTGAGAGTGTGCCTCAGAAATTAAGTCTCTAACGAAGAAGGACAATGTGTTCTTAGTCAGAGGGCGAGACAGGTTCTTGACAGAGTACCAGAGGTTACTGGATGGTCCTCTGATCTTCTCCACCCTCCTCAGGTAATACCTTAGAGCCCTAGCAGGACAAAATACTCTCTCTTCTTCCTCAGGGCCAAGGTATCCGTTAAGGTCTTAATGGAGAAAGGACAGGGCCAGGGCTTGGAAGGGTTCTCTTCCCTCCTGCTTAGACGTATCAAAAGACTTGACAAGGTCGTTAAGATTTGGGATTGATGCAAGATTCAGGACCTCTGTGTTTAAACACTGAGCTAAAAACAGCTTGAAACCCCCTTAATATTGGTGACGAGACATTCCTAAATCTCGGATAAAGAAGGAAATCCGCAATTGGGTCACAAATGTCTCAGAAGAAGAGACGCTGAGTCTGAGACACAAGCTTCGGAAAATTGCCCACTTAGCCTAGAAGATGCAGCTGGTAAGTCGACGCCTGCATCTTGCAATAGCTTCTGCAGCGCATCTTGAAAACTCTTACACTCTGACAAACTTCTGGACAGTCTGAAGCCTGTCAGGACAGGAATGGACAACTCTTAAAGTGAGACTACCTGAGTAGACATGGTTTTTAGGGGAAGAAGTCTCAGAAAGTCCACCCACAACCATAGCAGGTCCTGGAACCATTCTTTCAGGGGCCAGAACGAGGCTATGAGAATCATCATAACATTGCAATGAGCCCAAGACTTGTTCAGCACTTCCCTGATCATGTTGAAGGGCGGAAAGGCGTAGCCCAAGAAGACTCCTCAACCTAGAACCAAGGAGTCTGAATAGAAGTCTAAGCCTGGGCTCAGATGATGAGAGGCTTTCCTTCTGAAAGTCTACATTCAGACCGCCACCATGCCTGTTCGACTTGATCCCCGGTTTATGGGAAAGGTATAGGTGTTCAGCTGTGTTTCCTTGTCCCAATTGGCCTAGAAGAAGAATTGCAAAACTTCTCATGAGAAGTTGCCTAACTTGATGAACATCTTGATAGATGACAGTCTCCTGTAGGCTCATCCACTGATAGGCTGAGCAAGACGAAGGGGCTAGAAACTTGTGGACGGTCTGAAGGCAGCTGGTGATTCTCTTGGCAAATGGAAAAACCTTTAAAGTCCGAGGGTTAAGACTCATCCCCAAATAGAGGAACTCTTGTGACGGGGCCAACTGGGACTTCTGAAGGTAGATGATAATTCCCAGTTCCTGAGAGAGGGGAGATGTACAAGTCCTTCGTGCACTTTTTCTTCGAAGGGGATCGAAGAGGCAAGTTGTTCAGATGTAGACTGACGTTAATGCCTATTAAATGAAGTCACTTGCTAGAGGAGTGAGGACTCGAGCGAACACTTGCGGTGCTAAAGAGAGCTTGAAGCAAAGGGTCCAAACTGGAGATTTAACTGGCACCGGGGTCTCAGATGGCGGCGGGGGCTTGGGTGGCACCAGGTGCTCCAAGAGGAGAGAGGTGTTTAGGCACTGATGTGGGGTGCCTGAGAGAGTGTCCTGGAAGATGAACCTTAGATACTTCCTGGAGCCTGGATGGAAGGGAAAGTGGAAGCGTGTGTCCTGCATATCCAAGGTTATCATCCAACCACCCTGGTGAATGGATGAAAGGACTGACTGGTTCGTCACCATCTGAACTTCGTCGAACTTGATGAATGTCTTGATGCCAAACAAAGAGAATGAAGGTGCTTACATAGGACTGGTCTCCCAATCCCAGTGATTTGGGTACCACAAACAGATGGTAGTAGAAGTCCTCTGAGTTGATGTCCTTGACTTCTATGACTCTCCATCAAAGGAGAGAGGAGACTTCCTCCAAAAGGGCCGAATGTTTTCCCGAGCCTCTTGAGTAGACTGTCAAAATGAAGGGAGAAGGGACCAAAGGAGGGCTCTCCATGAACAGGATGGAGAAGCCCTCTCTCGGAACCTTGACAATCCACTGTTCTGTCCCTCTGATACTCCACTTCTCCCAAAAATTAAGAAGACTGGCTCCCACTTGTGCACAGAAGACTTCTTCCTCATTTCTTGGGCAAGGACTTGAGCTCCTCTTGACAGTTCTTGTTCCAAATGGGACCAATCTTGCAGCATGGCATCTGCTGCCCATGCTAGAGGGTCCAAGCCCTGAGAACAAAAAAGAGGAAAGCGATGGTTCCTTGAGGTGGCAAACAGGTCCAATGTCGGCCTGTCCCTTAGTATCACAGATTCCAATAGACCAGAGGATCCAAGGGTCACTCGGCGGGAAGGACCTGCTATTCAACGGCTCAGCTTGTCCATCAGAATTTAGCTTGCCCTGAAAAAATTGAGTGACTAGACTCACTCAATTTGATCTGTCCACAGTAGAAGGTCTCTTACTGTCTGGAAGAGAGAAGAAGAGCAAGAGCTGCCTCTCTTCGTATGTACGCCAGGGGTGCGGTATTGTCTGAATGGACTGCCACAGTCTTGTTGTGAACTAGGGTCGTGGAGCATGGAGCCCTAAGTGAATAGCTTTCAGCTCTCTGACATCAATGTGAAGGTTGTGTTCTTCCGGACACCACATCCCAGAAACTTTCTGGTTGAGAAGCGGACACTGGAGTGGGTCCTAGACTGGACTTGGGCTTACTCCCACAAAAGGGATGTTGCTGGAGAGGGGAGACCATCTTAGAAACAAATGCAGACCAATCCTTGGGGTGTTTAGAAGTATGCACCAGAAGATCCTAAGTCGACTTTTATTGAAGTACCGACTTCTGGGTCTGAGTGACTCCTTTAGTGGAACGGAAGCACCAAAAATCTCTTTCCTTCAAAATACCCAAAGAAAAGAGCCACAAGTTCACTCTCACCATCCAGTCCAAGAAACTGAAAACTTCAAACAACTCAAAGGGGTCTTGACAAGGAGGTCAAGTTCTGCCAACGAAAAACAATTTTCACCAACAAAAACAGCGAGCGTTGGGAAGAAGGAGCTTCCCTGGTGGCATAAGAAAGACACCTCCTACGGATTAAGCGCAAAGGAGAAAAAACGAAGGAAGCCTTACCTTGCTCCCTCTTGGCAGAAAACCAAACTTCAATCTCCTTGAGTGCCTCCCTAGAAGGCAAGGAAAGCACCATGCGGGGAGCCTAGGTCTGTCATCTATATGGTTCCTCATCAGGAAGATCAAGGTAGGTGAGACCAGGCCTAGCATGAGCCAAGAAAGGGTAGGAAAGCTGCATAAGCTAGGAGACCTGTGGTTGGAAACAGGCGCTTGGCGCTCCGAGCCAAGACTGACACTGAAGAGTTGGCACCGGGCACTTAGGAGCTGGTGCCAGGTGCTCGGAAGCAGGCACCGGGTGCCTCACAACTGGCACTGAGCGCTCAGGAACTGGCTCCAGGCACTCAGAAACTAGCGACAGACACTCAGGAGATGGTGTCAGACGCTCGTTAAGAGATGGGCTCTTGAACGAAGACCACAGGTGTCTGCAAGGGATCGTTGGGCGCTTGGGGTCAATACTGGCGCCAAGAGAAGTATGCTCAGGAGAGAAATAATCCCGACTGTCCCATGCACTGCAGGAAGGTTGAGGACTTCCCCTGGCTCCTTAAACCACTACCTGGGCAGCAGAGAAAAGCAGCCAGCATCGCCTGCTTGCCTCTTCAATGGGTGAGATGAATCTAGAAAGCGCTTGTAGTGCTTCCAATCCAAGCTGGAGTGCTGAGAGTTGGACAAAAACTGACACTCATCCTTAGTGGCTGTCTGCCGATACCTGGGAACGCGCAACAGGTTCGACTGAGGGGGCAACTACCCGTGAGCAAACCCCACCGACCTCCCTTGGACCTCTGGTATGACTCCTCCCAGGTTTACGGGAGTATGACAGGGACCTTCGTCTATGAGAATCGGTGGGACGAGTAGCCACCCCCTCCACTTCACTGTATCAATACTAGGTTAATTTCTTGTTAAACCTAGACTCGAGACTGGCAATGGCAAGGGTCAGAAGCAAGGGAGCCAGTCACGGGATTAGGTGGATTAAAAATAGGAGACCAAGAAGCATGAGAAAAAAGGGCAGGAAGGGGGGGGGGGAAGGAATAGCGGAGCTATCTTCTAACCAAGGCTAGGGTAGAATTCTAGGTTAAGGGAAGCTCGTTTCTTGGCTGCTGAGGCTGCTTTCCTTTCTGTCCCTCTCTAACTTGTCTAGTTGAGATTAAGTACATTCTACTCTTGCTAACCATAACATTTAGCACAAGTTTTCTCCCTACTATATTTCTGCCCCCTAGATTCACTGCAAATTGTATGAGAATCGTATGAAGATTGACTAAACTGGTTTGCAACCTTCGCTGCAATAGCAAAAATAGGTGAACGTGGATCAGACATAATAATAACCAAAGAACTAGAAAAAATGATCCTGAAAACTATTAAAGCTTGAAGGCTACTCAAATAAGCACTAATACTTCACCGAAATCCAGCCATACACTGAAAATCAGTAAACAAAAGCTGCAGCAAACCCCCAATGTTACTCGAGAGCCGGCAGAAACAGAATGAGGTTTTCTGCTAAGCTGTTTCCAGTATATACTCCCATTGGTGGGCGGGTTTGTCACCTGCAGTGAACTATGGAAGTGTTACCGCGATTTTTTAAATAAAAGCTGCCATATGAGTTAGAACTATAGCTGTGTAATTACTTGGTAAGTTACTTACATGAAACTTACAATTTCTAACTTGTCCCCTTATATCAACCTAAACATAGATGCACTGTAAAAAGGGGTTTGTTCATGCTAGTTCCAAAAGGCAAACATTGAAAACATTTCCAAAAAGAGTAACCTATACAAAAAGGAATCACACTAACCTGTTATGAGATATCAGTAATTTCAGTGTATCTGGATTATCAAGGTGAACTTCACCATCAATGTTCAGCAAAGCATCACAGTCACGAGCTAAGCACTGCTCTCTGTAATAACATATTTAAAAGTTAATTAAGAACAGAAAATGTTAAAAAATTCATGAATTTTCAACGAACAGCATTTCGTATACTCTAAATTGATGGCAGACTAGGGTAGGGTCATGGAATGTTGGTACCCTGACAGAAGAGTTAAGAGAAATTGTTGATCTGATGGAGAGGAGGCTGATTAGTGTTCAATGTGTGCAAGAGACTAGGTGGAAGGGAAAGGGAACCAAGGAGGAAGTTAATAGGCTGAAGCATTGTTACTGTGGGTCAAAGATTGGGGAAAAAAAAAGTGAGTTATAGTCAGTAATGAGTGGAAACAAAAATTGGTGAAAGTAAATAGTATAAGTGACAGGCTTTTAATATTAGTGTAACTAGTAGGGAAAGATATTTTTGATGTAATTTCAGCATACTAACTTCAAATGGGTTGCCAGAAGCAAGACAAGGAAATATTTAAGAAAGAACTGGAAACAGCAATTAGAATACTCTGAGGAGCAGACATGAAATGTATGGTTGGAAAAAGCAGAAATGAATATGAGGAGGTTCATGGAGGCCATGGAGTTGGAGTAAGGTTGAAGATGGAAAGTATATACTGGAAATGGAACAGAGTTTTGAATTGAGTCTCTATGACACCCTGGTTTCAGAAGGCAGATTATCACTTAGTAATGTATGAGGGTGGTGGAATACAAAGACAGACAGACTACCTTATGGTTAGGAGGGAAGACAGATGCAGTGTAGTAAGGTACAATAATTCTTGGTGAGGCATATGTGATGTGAAACAAGATTGGTTGCTGGTTATGGATAACAAGGTGAGAGGGAGAAAAACCTAACAGGAGGTAAAGAGATCAAGAGTTAAAATATGGGATCTTAACAAGAAACAGTATGTCAGAGTAAGACATCAATCGTGAATAATTTTACGAGAGCAGAAAATATTTGGAATGATATGAAAATGTGCGAAAGGTTAGGTCAACAAGTGGCTATGGAGTGTATAAAGGGAGAAGAAAAGTAGTCGAGGAATAGAGAAGTACAAGATTTAGTTAAGCAGAAGTCTAGGGCTTTCACAGATTGAAAGGTACTGAGGAATGATATAAAAAAGGGGAAAGAGAAACTATGAATATGTTGGGAGTAGCGACTGGAAGGACTACAGGCGAGCTGAACAGAAGGATAAGAACAAAAGAAGGTGAAGTGATATTTACTGCATATCAATTCAAGGACAAAGCAAAGACAAGATCTGCATCTTAAAGACAGAGAAAAAAATGCTTTACTGGCAATGACTACATAAAATGAAGATGGTTAGAGTAATATATGCATATTATAAACACAGAAAATGAAAGATGGGATTTGGGGAGAGTGGTGGGGCCAGTGACAGGGAGACAATCTGTAAAAGTAAAGAGGACTATAGGTAAAGTGAGGAATGGCAAAGCATGAGGTCCGTCAGAGATGCAAATTGAAATGTAGAACACAACTGGTACAGAGGAGAAGAATGGATACTGAAACTGCTAAGGACAATCTGGGAGGACATAATGCCAGATGACTGGAAAGAAAGTCTCATGGAAAAAGTGTTTAAAAAGAAGGAAGACACTATGGCGTGTGGCAACTACAGAGAAATCAAACTAACAGAACATTTGATGAAGGTTTCAGAAAGTATAATAGATGAGAGATTATAACCAATTATGAAGATTGGTGAACTGCGCTGTGGTTGCGCCGGAGGGAAAGGTACATCTGATGCTGTTTTTATAAGATAGTTACAGGAAAAGAAGCTAGAAGGTAACTGAAAGTTCCACAGTACATTTATGGACCTAGAGAAGGCACTTGATGGAATACCAAGGGAAGCATTGTTTTGGTACTTAAGAAAGAGCAAAATGCCAGAAAAGTTGGTTAGGTTAGCTGAAATGATGTATAAAACAACAAGGACAAAAGTAATAACAACCTGTGGCAAAACAGAAATATTTAAAGTTAAAGTTGGTTTATATCAAAGATTAGCACTTAGCCCATTTCTGTTAGTATTGGTATGGATATACTAAGAAAAGAGATCAGGAATGAACACTTGTGGGAACTGTTATATGCCAATGACCTGGTCATTATGGTAAAGACTGAAGAATTTCAAAGAGGGGTAGAGAATGGTAAAAATCTCTTGAATGGGGTGATATAAAGGTAAATGTGGGTAATAATGTGGTTACGGTGTCCAGCAAGCAGCTAAGGGATAAGTTATTTTTACAAGATAGAAGAATTCTACATTTAAAAGAGAAAGAGAATTTCAAATACTTAGGATCCACTTTAAGCAAAGTGGGAGGGTGCGAAGCTTAGGTTTAAAGCAGAATAAAAACAACTTCAAGAGAAAAGGAAGGAGGTGGCAGGGGTAGTGTGAGACAAAAGAATGACAAATAAGCTAAAAATAAAGATCTATTTTACTGTAATCAGACAAATAATGAATTATAGTTCAGAAATATGGGGAGTAATAAGTTAATAGAAAAAAAGCTGAAATAAACAAAATTGAGGTTGCTAAGGTGGATTTTGGGGATCTCACTGCCTGAGAGGCAGGAAAATGAACAGACTGTGAGAAGTGCCAGCATGGTAAAGATTACTGATATGATAAAGTATCAAGAATCAGATGGATTGGGAATGTGATAAGGATGAGTAAGGAGGAAGGAATAAAGAGGCCTTGGGTGGAACTGATTAGAGGTAGAAGGTCAAAGTACTAGATAAAGTGATGGAGGATTTGAACAAGGGTTTAGCAGAAGAGTTGGAGAAGACACAAAATGGCAACAAACCACTTACGGTAGCTTAGTGATAGCAGTGGGGATGAAGATTTGATGGCATGGGACCCCCTTTTTCCCCAAAAATGGCTCAAAATACATAACTTGGGTCTTATATGCAAAGTTAAGTGATTGGTAGGCTAATGTTTACCCAGACAGTAGACTACTAATACTTGTACCCAGCCAAACTCTATAATGCTGTAATATTATCAGTATTTACTAAAATACCATTATAATTATTAATGCTATTATTATCATTACAGTGAAATCCCTCAAAACCAGCAACCTTAGGACCAAATTTTGCCACCTGAACTTGCTAGATGCATGAGAGATACTCTTCTAAAATGCCACATCTGTATCATGAACTATTATTTCATCATGCATTATCAATATACAATACATAATTTCCAGTTTCATTATTAAATAATTGCCAACATCTTAAACCAAACACTAAACTAAATGGAGTAAGCAAAGCTCTAGCCTACTCTGAAGCCTCAGTAATAGAAGGGCTGCAAGCCTATGATATACAGCCATGGATCCAATACAACCTACAGTAAAATGAACTGCCCAGACCCCTCCATCTACACCCATTTTGACGTCTGTGAAGATGTCTGTGTTGGCCTCTGAAAAGCGAAAAACATGGTGTCTGTGTCATCCTGGGCCAAACTGGTTGCAAATTCCTCAGCAGGAACCTTACTCTTTGGTTTCTTCTGCCTCTTGGGACCAAAGATGCCACAGACATAGTTTAAGACTTCCAAACAGTCATATCATACAGGGCAATGGCTGCCTTCAGTCCATCATCAGTCTGCTCCAGGAACCCCTTAAGACCCCCTGGTCCCTGTTGAATTGCATCCATTTCACAAGCATACAGACTGAAGCTGTATGCTCTGTGCAGACAGGTGGATAAGTCAATAGCAACACTCTTGGCCCATCTCACCCCGTATATTATCCTTATGAAGCTCAACCACTGACCAAATTACCAACTGCAAGGCATCTCAAAGGTGAGGTCAGAACATAACTGGCCTTGGCAGCTGAAACACTAATATGCAAGTCCTTATCAAAAGTTCAAGAAAAAGTATTGAAGGACTTCCCTGGCAGTCCTTTTCACATTACCTGAAGCACAGCAATACAGCAAAATACACAAGAAACACGGGATCATCGCTATATACGCAGAGCAGTAATAGACCACCAGCATACACAACTTACAAATGGTAATAGAATAATAAATCACAGGATTACAGAACAAAAACTCAATAGAATACAAGTGTACGTAACATTTATGGGCAGCAATCAGATGCACCTGATTCAATTACAATATTACCTACCAATAAAAAATAAAAATGGCATTGCTAGAGAGCACAAGCTACATTGTTAACAATGAGAAGGTATGCCTTGAGCTAATGCAAAAAACTATACAATAAATTACCAAAATATTGCCAAATACCAAAAATACAGAGCAAATGAGGTAAGGGCAGTCAAATTTACCATTCACTATCAGTGCAATAAAGACAAACCAAAATAGAGGTGGTTACCATGAATGATAACCCACTAAAGAGTGTCAACTATTTAACAACTTGTTAGCCAGTTTGCAAAAAGCACTTACACTCATGAATTGATACAAAAATCAATGAAATACCCCACTGGAATATTGCTAATGATAAAAAAGAAGCATACATCTAATGACTCAAAGTTAGCCAAACTGCAAAGCCTGGAATCCAGAGGTAGACATCTGCGACACATAAGTCTCTGCTAAGGCACAAGAAATATTTTTATTACTCAAGAGAAAAAAATGAAAAAGCTGGTAGAGAATGATACATTTGTTATTACTCAGGAGAAAGATATGGAAAAGGCTGGTAATGAATAATGAATTAAGTTACCAATCATGACTGAATTGTTAGATTAATAATGAATAAAGGTGATTCTACAGAATTGTGGAGAGAGTAGCTGACAGATGTGCAGATTCACAAGAGGTGATGACATTGATTCATGGATACCAAAGGGTCCAGATGTAACATGTGCCACATTTCTACAGATTTCCTTCAGTCTGTTATATACGACTATAGACATTCAAAGAACACAAATGTGGACATGTATGAGTAATGAGATTGTGATGATACAATGAATGAGATAATTTTACAAAGAATACTAGATGAATTTCCTAAGTTTACCATCTTGCTGAAACATGTAAATGGCTTAGCTGCACAAATAGTCTTGGAATCTGAAAGAACACCAATCTTGAAAGAGAAATAATGTGATTAAAACCAGTACAGTTTATTATACCAATTAATGAAAGGCTTATCAATGACAAATTAAAAATCACTTCATCATAGAAATGTCCAGTCTAGTAGCTTCCACAACAATAGTTGAAAAACCTCCATCAATATAACAAACAGATCTCCAACTATCCTTAGTTCTTGCAAGCGCTGGGTTCTTCTCTCAGCTAGCACTCTGCTGGCCATGAAGTTCGAATCCCCGACCGGCCAGTGAAGAATAAGAGAAATTTATTTCTGATAGAAATTCATTTCTCGCTATAATGTGGTTCAGATTCCACAATAAGCTGTAGGTCCCGTTGCTAGGTAACCAATTGGTTCCCAGCCATGTAAAATAACATCCTAATCCTTCAATAGCCCTAGGAGAGCTGTTAATCAGCTCAGTGGTCTGGTTAAACTAAGATATACTTAACTCCAACTATCTTTTATCCAATGAAGACAAAGTATAGCATAAAATAGGGATACAGAGGAACAGCAGGCTGATGATGTAATGGATCTCTGAGCATCATGGCTCCTTACCTGCAGCAAGTGTACAACAAATATAAAATACAATTTATCAATACCAGCATCTCCTCAAACTAGTACTAGCCAGTAAATTTGATATTATGAGATTTAGGCTGTCAAGTCAAGTGCTGGGGCACTTTTGGCCAATAGTGTTAAGCTAAAACTCAATAAACATACATGTAATGCCTGCAGTGAACCAGTTGGGGTCACAGATGGCACTACCCCCTATGAGGACTAGCCAGTGAAGGCAGAAGTGAAACTATGACTTACCCTTTCATAATACATGTAAAGTAAAGATGTCAAAATACGAATTGCACCAAAAAATATAACTTACGTAGCTAAATTCCGAGCATGCCATTCCTTCATTTTGCCACCAAATGGTAATAGTTTCACGGTGCCGTACAATTTCTTTTTCTGTAGTTTTTCAGCCCATGAGTTGACAAGTTTTTCATGTATAGCTACCTATAAATTGTAAGAAAGAATAAAGAAATATGAAATGAAATCATTATAAGAAAATTTAAAAAGCATCAAAAAAAGTCGCATATGGATAAAGATATTGTTTAAAGGATGTAGTATCATAGGCCTTAAATTTTACCTTTGATCCTCTTGGGCAGTAATATACTTCCTTCACCAGGATCATTAACAATAATTAATAAACATATTACAACAATGGCCCATGGAATGCCTTTTTCAGTACTTCACTCACTTTTCATTGAAACTTGCCCAAAATTAAGTTGCTTTCAAGAATGCTACATAATTCATGTCTGTTCGTAACTGATGCTAACTCTGACTAACTCTGAACAACAAACAGAGTTGTGGTCAGTGAAATTCAGCTCCTTTTATTATCCTACAATATAAACAATGTGAATGTACTTGTATTATCATCATCGTTATTTTTTATAATAATCTGCACACTATAAATCCTCATAAATACTGCCAACAGCTCAATAACTGAATAACAAATTTGACTATACTTAAATGCCCATATCTTAAAGCAAAGATGTTTGTATAAAACTACAACTTTGTAACCAATATTCACTCAGATAATTTACTTCTCTCTCATATCGGTAGTCCTGTTTAGAAAATGAAAAACATCAGTAAGATATTTGAAATGGGTTAGATTTTTTCACAAACTTGAGATTCTAAAACGTGCAACATATTCAGGCTCTGCAATTTTCTTTATCAACAGGGCAAATGCATGGAAGCAGTGTATAACCTACTTTCACTCACTTGATTTTACATCTGAAACCAAAGCTAGCCAATCATGTTAACCTTTTGCTTCACAGGATTGATCTCCTCACTCATCAAAAGGTCTCGTCCATGGCAAGGGACTGATCTCCTCAGTCATCATTCTTTTCAGTTGAGTTAAGCAACTCGTAACAGATAACAAGTTTCCCTTGTCATTTTTAGGAGCTTTGGTCTATAGTCTAGTGACAAATGGCAACACTGACTTCCAACTTACAGAATAATCTCAAGACAAGGGCTAGACTTCAGTAACTATCAAAATGCCATAGGAGGAGGTTTCTCTTGATGATGAAGTAAGACAGAGTCTTTTATTCAGAAATGACAATGATAGTAATAGACCTGAACTATCAGATGGTCCTGATAGTGACAGCAGCAAATATGGTGATGTTTATTATGTTGCAGTTATAGAAAACCTACCTTGGATAATTTCTTAATCAGGTTTTATGAGAGATGATAGTGAATCAGGAAATGACAGAGGAGGAAGTATTTTTGTCAAGCACCAGAGGTGGTGTGAGTAAACAAAGAAAATGTGATAAAATTTGTGAATGGAAGACAATTGAATATTCAGTTAGTATTGAATATTCAGCTAGTAAAAATCAGTACTCTGAAACTTATACTGGAGATAATAAATTCTCATTTTCTACAGAATGCCATTTTTTGTGAGGTTTTTTCAGATGAAATTTTTCACCTAAAGGAAGAATTCAAAATTTGTAATAATGATTTTCCTACTAATAACAATAATGGCATTAGTTTACTCCATACTTTGAGAGATATCACACTGAAATGAATCATCAGTAAAAGCTACATAATTCAGTTTTTGAGTAATTATCTACATATCATTTGCATATTTTATCACTCTACTATAATAAAACATTATAACAACATAACAGTACAGAGTAATATTAAAACAGTAATGAAAATAACAAAGAATCATAGTAAAAATACAAAAGGAAGAAAATTAGTCAGTTACACGGTTAACCCATAAGGGACGGACTAAATATATATCAAGCACACCTCCATACTGGGCAAACTTAAAGGTTGGCCAATTTAAGAAAAAACACATCAATGGAAAGAGGAAGATATGCAAATGCACATGGTGTAAGAAAAAAAATTCTAAAAATTTCTCCCTACTTTCCACAGGAAGTTGAAAGTGACTTTACAACCCTGTGTGGGGCCTCTTTTACAAGACACTTGTGGAAATATGTTACTTTTACTAAGTTATGAATGTTTTTTCTAATAATTTATTTTATTTCATTTTGTAAAATTATAATTACAGCTCACACAATAGCATAACAAATAAGAACTAAAATCATTAAAACATTTTGAGTATATTTGTTGTAAAATATTTACGAGATTTACTGAGATGGGGAGATGCTGTCACTTTTTGTGAGGTATACATGTTTTTTCTAATATTTCTCTGCACTTTTCCTTGCAAAATTATAGCTGACATACTATCATAAAAGATAAGAACTAAAATCAACATCAATCCCTGGGTATATTTATGAGCAAATAAACAAAAAGAAGTTCTGGAGCTGCAGAGAAGCACTACATTCCCCTCTGAAATCTAAAAGCATAGTGATCGATGTCTCTCCCAAGATGAGTTATTATAGTCGCCATAAGTCATTTATGGACCACTGAAGTGCTATGAACATCTTTCCCGCTAATATTCATCCAAACCGAATGGCGTGTAATATTAACACTCATATGAGTTTTCCTGTCCATCACTCAAAAGGGTTAAAATAATAAAGTTTTATTGAAACTTTCACCTACAAATTATTATTTTGCTAAAAACACAAGTAAGGTTACAAACCTGATTATAAACTAAAAGATCAATTCTCTTTTTGGGGTAGTTCAGTTTTGCCACTTTATCCAACATTTCCTCTAAAAATGGCATTGGCTTGACTACAAATACAGCAACAAGTACGCGTGGGTACTCCTCTTCCTGCAAGAAAATAATTCACCTCAATCAAAACAATTACAGTCCTAGTGTAAAAAGTCATCAGGAACTACTGCTCCACATACTTAGCAGGTTACCAATGTAAAATTATTTACTTCCTTATATTTTCATAAAGCTATCCCTTTTCTACATGGTATATACTTACTTTACCTGGCTTGAATTAGCTGCTTCACCTTATAATTTTCACTAATCTATTCCTTCAATCACACCATTTAAGCCAGAAATAAATGCCACCGTTATTCTTACTGGGTGAAACTGCAGTCAGAAGCAGTTGCAACTTAAGTAAAACATTGGCTTGCATTTTATGTACAGCTTAACACCACACCAGATTCAATTACCATTTTACAAAAGGTGGTTAAACAATTTCAGCATACAGAGCATTTAAAAGCTAACTTTACATGAAGTAGATGACTTGATTATTATATGAGCCCTTTATTCTTACCCATTATATCTTCCAGTTAACAACATTATTAGCTCAAATCAGTTTTCTTATTTTAGTATTCCCTGCAGCATAGTATAAAAGACACCATAACAGTTTTAATCAAACACAAATGTCATGTGTAAAATCATTAAAGTTCAAGATAAAAATATATCAGTATTAAATGATACTATGAAACTTATTACATAAGTCGTTCTTACTGGTAAATGATCCAAGTCAAATGTTTGCTCCTTGCATGCTAAGCATCCTTCCTCATGAATCCAGGACTTTGCAATATAATTTCCAACAGAATTCAGCAAGATCTTGGAAGGGCCATTTCCGTGAATCACAACAGGAGTGGTCTGATACACTGTATTGATTAAGTGAGTGTCATCTTCATCAAACTTGAGGGACACATCAGCTGAAAAAATATATAGATAGTACTGAGCCTCCATACAAAACACCTGTATATAAGAATTGGAAAAAACCATAACTGGTAGAAACCACTGCTTAACAAATGTCCTCCTTCACATAACAGATTTAAAAGTGCTGGGTAAATATTCAGGATGGCAATAAATGACTATCAAACATTTGGCTGAAAAATCCTGGTCCTGCACTAACTGGTGATCCAAAACCTTGGCTATATTTAGCTGTAAGAAACCTGACTAACTCCAAGTCCCTATGGTACTCAATTAAAATTCTCTACACTAATCCATTACCCAGTCTGCAATAAACTCCATACTATTGACTTTTGACATTCCAAGCTACTTTTTTCTATAACTACATTGCTACATCAAAAGAAATGAAAAAAGTAAATAAGTACTAGAATTTATAATATAAAATAGGTTTGTCATATCTAACCACTGCAATCCATGATCAATGAATTTGTAATAAATAACTTGTAATCAATATTCAAAGGATTTAAAATATTCTGACTTTGAATTTTTTATCATAAATATCTCAACACATTCCACTATGAATTTTCATTACAGGAATCTACTTCAAGAAGTTGTATGAATCAAACAGAACTAAACTTCAATATCTATATGCCCCACAAATGAAAAAACAAATTCCTTTCTTACACCTCATGATACTATTATCCCAACTTCCAAATACACCATTCTTTACTAACCTATGTAAATTATGTACAACTACAGTATTCTGCCAAATTTACCGTAAGTATTAATGGGAACAATTAAAACATCTAAAAAATACATTATGTTCGTATTTTATTACATGAACATATTTCACTAGTACCCGTCTCAAAAGATTACATAAATTTCAAATTTTTTGCAAGGCAGTCTCCTATGCCTTGGCAACTATCTGTGCATTGAAGTTGGTTCATGCAGACATGAAGACTAAATTGAACAAAAATCATATACATAAGAAAGATGAAAAATTCAATAACAAATACTGAGTGCTTATTTTAGTTTCATTACAATGTTACATAGCACTTACAATGAAGATATGAGAGGACTAGAGATTTTTCCTGTTTTGTCCTCAAGGCAACCTCTGTACCAGATCAACTTGAGTTCTATGTTTCTGTGACGTATGCCTTATCTGAGGTTACGATCAGGAGCAAGCCTATGGAATTCTTTTAAGTTCTGAAAAAACTTAGTACTCTTCTGGCATTTCCTACAAGGTTATTTTTAAGGAAAAACATGAGCAATGGAGGAGCAAGTGGAACAAACATGATAACAGTAGGCTGATGATACTTCACTCAAGACAATACAACTTTGCAAGAGAAGAACAGCCTTTCACCCAAGCAGCAAAGTACAGCAACAATCAAGTTAACACCAGAATAAACAAAAGTCATGAAGGAGTCAAGCAACGTATTCGCTGAGACCCAAGCAACAGGAGAGGGTACACTGTCAGTGTGGATAGACAATGGGACTTACACTTGGGAGATGCAAAAGCATCTGCTGTCCATAGGGGATGGCCCAAGGAGAAAGAGATTATTCAAAGAGAAATTTATGGAGTTCCTTTTCACTTGTTCTAGAATCAGAAAAAAGACATGATAAAAAATTAAATGTGTGGATAACACTTAACAATAAAAAAAAGAAAGTACAATCATGACTATTGAAGTTTTGCATTAACACTAGCCTGATGAATACAGGAATGAGAAACAACACAAAATTTCATATACTGTACTGTACATATAAGTTAGCAGATAAATTTATTTAAGGGATACCAAAGTACATTTATTCTCAGCCAAAGGAAACATAAAAAGTGAATATTAAAAACACCATTCATAATACGTAAATAGTGAAAGTTACTGATTAAGGGTTGAGATCACTAATTACAATAGTTCACAAAACAATTTGGAGGACTAAATGACCTGGATATCTACATATTCAAGTTTGTGGCCAACTGAACTTATATGGTATAACTGCTCTGTGGACAAATATTCATCAATGTTCCTCCTCCAATCTCAATGAGAACATACCAAACCAAAATGCAAATAAAACAATTTAGATGTCATGCAAGGAGTAAACAGAGATGTGGCATTTCCTCTGAAATCACAAGGAGTGAAAATGCCAGGAAAAAAAAGGGTGCTCTTAAGGAAAATACCTTACTTTTTTATAATACTAAGCACACGGTAATCTGACTTTTCAAAATGAAACCTTCAAGGGAATGCAAAGTACAGCAAGTAAGAAATGCTTTGTAATTTTATGATATCTAAAAACAAATGTTTTCCAAGCAAGAATGATTGTTAATGTCTACTCTTATCAAGCAGATACATTAAAATGGTACCCACATACATGCAATGACATAACACAGTATACAGTATTGGATGGGGGAACAAAATCAGGAATTTATGGGCTGGTATAGCCAACAAATTACCAAACAATATATGTATTACAAAGCAAACAAAGAGATAACTAAATCTCAAGCATCACAAAAAAGAGGAGGAAGAGAACAGCCCTTGAGGTTCTTTGTTTGTCCTGTGCCATCTAAATCAATCTTTAAAACATAAAAAAAAGATTTGCACAAGAACCAGTCAATCATACAATTTATCATCGTCACTGTTGTCTACCTCTGCTGCTGATACAACCTTGTAAACTTCAGGGGCATATCCAATAAACCCTGTTAAGGAAACACAATGTTATTCTTATTTTATCCATATCCATAACAAAACTATAACAAAAGGACAATGGACTAAGCATCAAAAACAGAAACAGCAATGTTGTACATACACATCCTGAATTCAAATATTGTACCAAACCTGAGAATCTTGGATACTAGGAAAAAAGTTATTAGGCCAAAATCATTGAGCAATAAGAAAGTCAGCTTCAATGATCACTCAAAATTCTTTGTTTTTATTTGCCATTAGTAAAGATGATAATTTCTGTTATCACATGACCAGGCCAGTCCTACATTTTTTTTTAATGTGTCCAAACTCCTTTGTTTTATGGTCCAAATTGTTTAAAGATTATTTTTCTATAACTATTGGCAGTGTAAGACAATGTCTAAATCTGATTCTGACCCCACATGTTTATGAGACTTGCAGCATGCTAAATATGTACACACCCTAGACCGGCATATTTTAGATATGTGGCTAATTTCTTAAAATCACACCTCAATGGAAAGAGGATTGATTATTTAGTAATGCACATGACTGTAATTCAAAAAAAGGTCTGTTCAGAAATAATTTTTTACCTTCCACCAGGAAAGTTCATAGTGACTATTAAACTTGTGTCATGAATCTTTTACAAGTTCTGTGACATATACAGTGAACTGAGTTATCATGTTTTTTCCAATAATCATTTTTAACTTTGTAAAAATATTTTTCATAATAAAATAAATTTTTTGAAACATTACTTACCTGGTAGTTATATATATATAGCCTAAGTCCCTGACGTCACGGCAGAATTTCAAAACCGCGGCAATCGCGATCGGTAGTCAGGTGAACCACCTGTGCGCCCTCTGCCCAGGTACGGAACCATTCCAACTATTCCTCAGATCTTCCATGCCCCTAGTCTCTAGAGGGGAGGAGGTGGGAATTTAATTATATAAACTACCAGGTAAGTATGTTCAAAAATTTATTTTATTATGAAAATATCATTTTAAAACATCTAACTTACCTGGTAGTTATATATATAGCTGATTGACACCTTTGGTGGAGGGTCGAGACAGCCAACATCGTTGGAATTTGTAAGGGTTAATAAAACAACTTAAGGTCCTTACCTGGATTAAGGAAGCTGACTCTCAACAGAACTCCCTCTATTTTGTCTGCTTTCCTTAAGAGGTCCAGCGATCCACTCAGGGCTGAAGACCTCTAAGACTGCCAACCGGTACCAACCTCTATGTGACAGACAACCTATAATACCCTTGTTCCGGCGCCACCAAGGAACAAAATGATCATTTGACTAAAATCAATGATTGTGGAAGACTGCGTTCAATCTTCACAAACAACCATAAAATTTCAACCATTCCAAAGGTAAGAACAAAGGGTATTGTTTTATGGAATTGGATTAAGGAAGCTGAGTTCAATAAACTCACCTCATTATGTCTGTATTCCTTAAGAGGTCCAGCGATCCCACTCAGGGCTGAAGACCTCAGAGCTGCCAACCGGTGTACCAACCTCTATGTGACAGACAACCTATAATACCCTTTGTTCGGGCATCACCAAGGAACAAAAATGATCATCTGACTAAAATCAATGATTGTGGAAGACTGCTTCAATCTTCACAAACAACCATCAAATTTCAAACTATTCCAAGGCAAGAACAAAGGGTATTATTTTATAGGATTGGATTAAGGAAGCTGGCTTCAATGAACTCCCTCTCATTATGTCTGCATTCCTAAGAGATCCCAGCCATCCACTCCAGGGGCTGAAAATCTCTAGGGCTGTCAACCGAGTATGCCTCTATGTGACTAGACCTCCTCTCAATACCCTTGTTCCAGGCTCTACCAAGGAACTTTCATCCCAATGATTGCGGAAGATCATGTCCAGTCTTCACAAACAACCATAAAAATTCTCAATTCAAAGGTAAGAAAAAGGGTATTGGTTTATGGGATTGTAGGGTATTCCCCTCCCCATTACTGAATTAGATGCTATAACGGGCACAGCGTATAGCAATCTTCGTGATAATGTCTTGACTTGTTTTTAGATAGTGAGAGGCAAATACTAACTTGCTTCTCCAGAAGGTCGTGTCCAAGATACTCTGCAGGGACCTGTTCTGTTTAAGAGCTACAGAGGTTGCTACTGCCCTGACCTCGTGCGTCTTACTTTCAGAATCTTGTAAATCTATCTCTCTACATTCCATATTTGCTTCTTTTTATCAACTGTCTGATAAAATAAAACAGAGCATTCTTCGACATCTATACAGAGAGCTTTTGACTGAGCACCAAAGCCCTTCTGAATTCCTTTCTAAAGTCCTTTGTCCCATCCAGGTAGAGCCTTAGAGCCCTTTACTGAAATAGGACTCTCTCTCCTCTCCGTTATGTCCAATTAGGTTCGAATCTCGAACGTTCTGGGCTAGGGTTGTGATGAGTATTCATTTTTGCAAGAAGCCTAGTTGCAGTGAGCAGATTGCCTTGCCCTGCTATAAAATCTATATTCTTGCTGAGAGCATGTATTCACTAACTCTTTTTCACAAGCTGGCCAAACTGACCAAGAAAAAGAGTTTTCATGTAGAGGTCCTTTAAAGATGCCCTCTGCAAGAGATGTTACTCCCCATGAGGAACCTCAGGACCCGTCTGGGTTCCATGCTGGTGAGTTCTCTATATACAAATTTGGGTTACAGAAATATTGGAAGAGGACACATGGTTGTCCTTGCACCATCCTCTAAATACTCTCCCACTTTGGATTGGTATACCTTAATGGTGGATAACCTCCTTGATTTGCGATAAGCGCCAGCTGCCTCCTTCAAAAACTTCTGGCTCTTGTGAGTTTCCGATAGTCCTGAAAAGAAATTACTAGTAGCGCTTGTAGGCTTTGGTAATATCTTTCCAAGTGGGGTTGTTTGAGTAGATCTTACTCTCTGAGTAGGCTACTCGAATGTCCACCATCAATCAGTAGCTTGGGAACCAATCTCTTGTCGTTTAGTAAGGGCCACAAGGATCATTCCGGGTCCTCTCATGTGACACAAATTTTTTTCAGTACCCTGTGTATTATCTTGAAATAGGGAAATGCATACATCCAAGTTGGACCCAGTCCACCAGGAACGTTGTCTATGTATATAGCCCGGGATCTGGTACTGAGAGCAGTAAGTGTCCAACCTCTTTGTTTGGCGCTGTGGCTAAGAGATCTATGCAAGGACATCCCCAAAGTCCTGATGTAGCGTTCATTCTTTTGAGAGGACTTTATTTCCTGCTCAGAATGTCCGCCCTCACATTTTCTCCCCTTGGATAAAGTGGGTTACTAGTTTACATTCTCCTCCTTTGCCCAAAGAAGAGATTCTCTTATTGTCTCGTATAGAGACCTGGGTGAGTGCCCCCTTTGTTTGCTGATGTAGGCCAACGCTGCCGTGTTGTCGGTGTTGACCTGCACTCTTTGTTCCCCACTGTGTTCTAGACTCCTGAGAGCTAGAAGGATTGCAGTTAATTCCTTCTAATTGATGTTTAAATCCTCCTGCTCTCTGGTCCAGGAGCCCGAGACTTTTATTTCCCTCGTGTTGCTCCCCATACTGAGTCCAACGCTCGGGATAACAACACTAGGTCTGGGTTCCTCTAATATAGAGAAGGGACCTCCTGGGCTTGACGGGGACGTTCCACCACTACAAATACGGTCTTATTGGTCGAGAAATGGGGATGCAATTGGTCTCAGTTCTATTTCCTTGTCCCAGTTCGATTTAGATGAAACTGTAATCGGGCATAGAATTAACCTCTCCAGGAGACAAAACCACGTTCCAGCGAGGAAAGGGTTCTAACCAGACTCATCCATTCCTTTGCCAAGCATGACTGTCTCTTTATAAAGTTCTGAAATTTTCTTGAGGCTTGTCCTGTCTTTATAATAAACGGAAAAGCCCGAAAATCCCTGACTCTGAATCTTCATCCTAAGGCATAGAACCTCTTGGGATGGGATCGGCTGAGATTTCTATCTGTTTATCAGTAGACCTAATTCTTTGTTAGGCGGCTTGATGCCAGTGTATCTTAAGCGCCCTGAGCTAACTCCACGTCTTGGCTTCCAATATCTTGAAGCCTGACGCCCCTGGCGTCCAATGCCTTTGACGCTGACTGCCTTGGGTTCATTGGCGCTTGTCATCATGGTATTTCACTCCTAGATGCTTGATGCCACTGCATCCAGCTGCTCGAGTTTCATTCATCACGTTCAGCGTCTTAAACTTCTGGATCTAGAAGCTTTAGTTGGTGCCCTATTATCATTCTTCTGTTTTCCTGGATTGTCACGCTTTGCAGCTGGGAAGACAAGTCTGCTGCATATTTTATAGTGGAAAGCTATGGCGGGGCTTCCTGCTGCTGGGGACAGGCTGGGAAGCCTCAATTCACGCAATTATTTCCCTTCTCATCGTCAATAATGGACCGAGGAGGGTTCCGAGACAGTACCAATCGAAGGAGGAAGAGGGGATGTGAAGGCAGCACAGTGTCCGCCACGCTCTTGCAGTCCGGTATCCTGACTGAATAGAACTGTCTATGTTTGTTCTAGTAGTGGAGCTACCCTTGGGGCTGGAAGGGAAGAGCCCGGCTGCTGCTGTGGCTACAATCTGTAGTCTATGAAGTGTTATCATGACGTCCCTCAATATTGGGTAACTTGTTCTTGAGAGGTCTCGGCTCCAGAGCCAGACGTCAACACTTGTCTGTTTAGGCCGAAAGAGAGAGACCCGAAACTATAAAACCTTTTCCGTGGACGAACTTCAGAACATTCTTGGAGACTCGGGTGCATGGGGGCGTGAAAATACGCATCCTGGAGGTCCAGTGAGGCCATCCAGTCATGCTGTCTGACCGCTGCTAGAACCGATTTTGTCGTTTCTATAGCTTACCTTTGTTTATTGCACAAAAAAAAATTGAGTGCCAATCCCGTCTAGCACCAGTCTCTAACCCCCAAGCATTTGGGGATCAGGAATAACCATCTTAGAACCTGGGAATTCGGATCCTGAACTCTCTGTTGGTCTCCTTTTGCAACATCATAGACACTTGTTGCTGTAGAACCTTTGCCTTGGTTCTGTTGTTGTATTTGGCAGAAAGGTCGAATTGTCTTGTTACTAGAGGGGGCCTACTCAGGCTGGACAGTCCGGCTCTACATCGCAGTCTGCAGGTGAAGAAAGGCAGGTCCTTCTTCTTCCCTGTGTAGAGCCTCTTGTTGTCATTCATCTACCATGCCCTAGAGAACCTCTATCAGAGGGTCGACCATGAAAAGAGCTGGAAATAATTGAAACACAGGAACCTCAGCCTTACTCTTTAGCGATGAAAGTCGAGGTGGACTTTTTTGCTGTTTTAGATCTTAAATCTTCTGCGTGGTTTTCTGGGCCAAGATGAAAAGGCCTCTATACCAAACCTTGAGAGAAGGGGTGAGAGGAAAGAGGTATAAATCAATTCTGATTTTGATTGGGCGTGACCCCATTAGCCAGGAAAGAGCAAAGATGTGGCCCTTTTCTTCCAGGAGTCCCGCTGAGAAAGGTGCAGTTGATTCGTTAGGAACTATCTCGATCCATACACCTACATCCTTCGGTGTCAGTCGTGTTGAATTATCCACCAAATTCCCAAATGACATCAGATATGGCCACTGAGGAAAAAGATTCCGAGAAGGTTCTGTCTTTCATTGTTTTCTCCTTGAAGCTATCCATTGTTTCTCCTTCGAAAGTATCCATTTCTCTTAGACTCCTTCACAAGAGTAAATTCTGAAGCGGAACGAGGCAGTCAGGATAAATTTCTCTGGGAAAAATTTCGAAAATATCTTCATAAGCCTTTTCAAGTCTGATAAAAGCTGATGGCCTTTATATTGTCTTCGCCAGAAATTTCTACAATAGGATTTCATAGGAGAATGCGAGATATTATCATTCTCTTCTTCGATTTTACCACGGAAGTAGAGGCGTCTTTCAAATATCATCTTGACGCCCTGGCGGCCTAAGGCCCAGTCTCTTGACGCCTGGCGTGTTGGCGTCCATTTTCTGGAAGCTAATGTCTTGGCGTCCAGCTTCATGACGCCTGACGTCCTGGCGTCTAACTTCGACACTTGGCGTCCAGGCGTCCAGCTTCTCGTCTGACATCCTGGCCCAGCTTCTCGATGCGGCGTCCTGGCGCTCAGCTACTCGGCGCCCGGCGTCCTGGGCGCCATGCCTAAACTCCGCTGTCCTGTCAAACCTAGAGGTTACTTGAGAACTGGCGCGCAATGGCGACATCGGTCAAAGCTTCCTCCGGTTGACGTACACAGCACCAATGGATGAAAAACACTTTAACCTCGCCTTTCTATGGCGAGGTGAGCGCCCTGGGAAACGTCAACAGATGCGCTCGGGGGACGACTGCTCGGTAGCTAAGCCTCTTGCCTCCCTTCGCCCTGTCGACTTTCCTTCTCACAGGGGTTGGTGAGCTTGGAAGAGGTCTAGACTAGGAGCACAACAGGACCGAGCGGTCGCATCTCCACCGTACTTGCACTAACAACATAATAACACTTGTATTTTTTAGATCTCTTATTATCGATCACATATTATCCCTGTCTTCTGAGAGAGGATTTTACCTGTTGGGCCCAGGGTCTGAATGGCAGCCAACAAATCATTAGTATTGGGTCCTTACCTGTTTCAGTAGGGGGTTCAGAGACTACCACTACGGAGAAGGATCAATAGGATAGTTATCAAGAGGAAAAGAATTAACTAATCCCTGGTTATATCTGGAAGAGTGAGAAACAGTACTCTTTGGCTCTTCTGGAGCGATCTTTCATTCCCGTTCTTCCAGACATACTAAGTGGGGATCAAGGAGCTTTAGCAAGCGCTTGCATCCCCACACACGATACATTCACACCCGATGAAGTCAGATATGTTATAAGAAAATCCAAAAAGCGAACAAGCTGTTCAAGCCAAAGTGTACTTCACCAAAAATAAGTTCTTGAAAAACACAGGCTACGAAAGCGAAATTCCATCGATGTTACCGACCAGCGGCAGAGAGAAGATCTTGAGGAATAGTTGGAATAGTTCAGGTACGCTGGGTAGAGGGCGCACAGGTGGTTCACCTGACTACCGGATCGCGATTGTCATGAGTTTTGAAATTCTGCCGTGATCGCCAGGGACTTAAGCTATATATATAACTACCAGGTAAGTTAGATGTTTAAAAGTTATAATTACAGTTCACACAATGCCATAAGATATAAGACCTAAAATCAAACAAATTCTGAGTACAATACATTTGTTGTAAAGTATTTGTGAGATTTACTGAGATGGGGAGATGCAATAACTTTTTGTGAGGTATACATGTTTTTTCTAATATTTCTTTCCAAAATTACAATTATATCTGACATACTATCATAAAAGATAAGAACTAAAACAACAATGTCCTAGGTATGTTATATGAGCAAATAAATAAAAGGCGTCCAGCAGGCTGCAAAGAGGTACTACATCAACCTCTGAAATCTCAAGGCACACTGATCAATGTCTCTTCCATGCTGAGGTATTATAGTTGCCATGAGTCATTTATGGATCACTGAAGTGCTATGAACATCTTTCCCGCTAAATTCATTAAACAGTAAGGTGCATAATATTAATACTCATATGAGGATTCCCATCCATCACCCAAAACCTGTTATATAGATACTCATATGAGGATTCCCATCCATTAAGGGTTAAAGTGGAAACTCCCCAGCCTCCCTACATCTTAGTGGATGGTAATAAAGAATTTTGACAAGAATGTAAACATTCCAATGCCACCTGGTGGGAAACAGGTGATTACAGAGACAGTCCTAGCGGATTAGACAAGCTTTTTTTTTTTTTAAATACGCTAAAACATTAAACAATCTATCTTTGTTAACAATTTCTTTAACGAGACAACTACCAATTTAGCATATATGGAAAAATATGCTGAAATGCTGAACAATCTATCTTTGTTAACAACTTCTTTAACGAGACAACTACCAATTAAACGTGCTTTATTAGATAGATTAACAGAGCAGATAGAAAAGGAGATAGAGTGAGAAAAAAAATTAAGTGAGAAAATGAAAGGGAGTTTGTAAAAAGTTAATTAAATTGTTTTCTTTTATTTATTCACTGTCGTCGACATTTTGTCCTGTTCAAACAGATGTCTGCATTTTGCCCATCAGCATTATGTCTGTTGACATTTTGTCGATCGACATATTGTCCGGCAACCTTTTACAAGGTGATAGATGGGAAACTGAATAAGAGGGGGATGGGTTATAGTCCACTTGGAGGACGATACTAGTTATGTAAATGATAACAGAAGAATTGACACATAGCTCAGAACTACTGAGGTAAATGCAATATGTCTGTACAGTACTGTATCCCTATAACTGTACCAATTCACATACATCACTATCACTCTCTCCAAAATGGATGATACATGAGCCGGTAAATGCGAGAGCTACATTACCAAATAACTCTTCCAGGGAACTCGTCGAATTTGAACCAGAGAGCCAGTTGAAAGAGATGGCAAAGGGCACACACCTTGGTCCTGAGACACGCCATGGTTCCCTGTCAGCGGAGAAGACCAACGGACCCAGGGCAGTCCAGAGGGCGGGCTACAGGCAGATGCCAAGGCTCCGACACCTCTCTCACAGGGAAAACCGAAAAAGGTCAATCGCATGGGGGGAAGGAGGGGGGCAATCTTTGCCCTAATATATACAGTAAAATTTCTAACCACAATAAAAGAATATTTCTCAATTACCTACTATTTTTCTCCTGAACCACATAGGGATCAAATGAAGGCGGAGCAAGAGTGAGAGAGGAATTAACCTAGGCTACCGAGTAGGCTAATGGAGGAGGAGGAGGAAAAGCAACACCGGAAGACAAAAGGAAAAGACTTAGTAGGCTTATAGTGTGCCCTAACGAATTGCCTACGTAATCTATCAGCCTCTAATATCTTCTGACACTTCACAAAATTCTCATCCTCTCATCGGGTTGCTCCTTATTATCTTCACATCAAGAAAGCCACACCTGTGCCTCAATAGCTAGGCTAACACATATGTGACCTTCATGCACAATCGAAACATTTAGTTTCCACAAACTCTTTACTACAGCCTAATGCTTTCAACTCTGCTTGTCACAGATGACATAATGCCAAAATAGAAAACAAGAACAATACTGTACAGGAGAAAATCAGCAAGAAATAGCCAACATTATTACTAACGCCAATTCACACCGTCTGCATAAGGACACGGCATGAAGAATTCTGACAAGAACTTAAACATTCCAATGCCACCTGGTTGGAAACAGGTGATTACAAGACAGTCCTAATGGGTTAGGCAAGTGTTATTTTTTATTTTTTTATGCCGATAGCACCTATTGGCGCAAAGATATAAGCTAACTTTAACAGTAGGCAAGATTCATTCGATATAATGTAGCTTAGGACAATGGAAGCTGAAAACACATAATTCTCTTTAGCAGTATAATTTTTTTTGTACTAACTTTTGACATATCTTATTTCAAGTGTCACTTGGAATGCTAGACACATCCTTTCTTAGTAGAGGATACAGCCAGCATGTCAGTGCACATATGCAGAGTTTCCTCAGGTCCATGTGGCTAGCTGTTTCACCTGTGGAGTCTGGTCCAGTCATAAAAGAATGGTGATTTGGGAGGTAGGTACTTGGGTTAAAATAATAGCTTGTACAAAAAAAATCATATTTTGCTTTAAAAAAATTACATTTCACAACAAATGTACTGATTGATTATGAAATTTAGGTCTTGAAGACCGAGCGCCAGAACCCATCAGGATAATTACTTTTAACTTAGCTTACAAACCAGCTCAGTGGGAGGCCCCTTCACCACCCAAAGTGACCTGTAGAGACCAACAGCTCCAAAACTGAATGGGTTCATGTACTGGATTGGATCCCTGTTGGTACAACTGGAATAATATAATTGCATGACCATTTGACCATTCAAGAAGCATGCACACTTGCCCATTCTGTAAGGCAATGTGATGGGCAAGCATGGAAAATCTATATGTCAAGGTCCAGCAGCTCATAGACTTAGGATAATGCAGACCTGTATGGAATGGAGTACAAAATTTAGGCCAAAGGCCAAGTACTGAGACCTATAATGTCATTCAATACTGAAAGGGAAATTGACAGTAAAAAGATTTTAAATATGTAACAGGAGGAAAATCGAAGTTGCAATATAAAACAATTGTTAGGAAAAGGTGAAAAGATGGGAGATAATATGAATGGAAGTATAGTAAAATGAATAAAGGGGGCTACAGCTAGGGCTGAAGTTATGCAGCAAAGAACCTTGCATAATGCCTACAGTGCACCGTGTGAGGTGCACTGATGGCACTAGCACCGCTATTGGGGTGCAGACTTTGATAGCAGACACAGACAACTCTTGGCATCTTGGGAATGAAAGTAAGTTAGCTAAAGCTTGAATAGAGGCACTAACTGGATGGAGGGGCCTCTCTTGACAACAACTGCATAACTTCCTTCATTTAGACTGGTATGGAGTGACAGCAGAGTTCCAACAAGATCTAGAGACAGCCTCTGCTGCCTCCACTGAAAATACCCTCTCTCACAGTTCTCGCTTGATAACTTCTACTCGAGAGGGTTGAATATCTCCCAGTTCTCATGTAACCTCAGAAAGTGGGACCTAAGCAGAGGTTTCTCCCATCTCTAAAAACTCCTGGGGATGCCCACCAAAAAAAGCACACATGTATTATCTTCATAGGTCAATTCTCAGTTATCCTACTCTTTGAAGCACAAGATGCAGCCCTAATTTATATTTACTACAGTATATATATAGTATACAATAAGGTTCCGACATCCTTTGGTTAACTTGTCTTAACACTTAAGTATAGTGCTATGCATCTTGTCACAGGTCACAGTAGACACCACAGAGCATTCATCTTTGTCAACATCAAACTTCATCACAAAAAAGGTTACTACGAATGAAGAACCAGGGCATTTTTCACTACTAGAAGAGAAAGAGATATATGAATTTTCTCTATTAACTGATTACAATTTTGCATGACATACGATTTCGTTTACAATTTCTCTTTCAAATTAAGCAAAAGTAATCTATAAGTCTACAATATTAAAAATATCAGGTCATTGTTTTGATATGAAGAATTAATATGCACAAACAGTATTCAGGGTTATGGCTCCTAAAAACTTTTTTCTTGGATTGCAGATTTCTTTAAGCTTCTCATTAAAACAACTATTTACATGGCTTTACCACTGTCTTAGATATTATAAGTAATCTAGAGATACTGTATACCAGAGAATGTGCATAGGTTATGTAAACATATGCATATACAGTGTACTGTATATAAAACAATTTCATACAATACATCTGAGAATGCATGGTTTTTAAATTGAAGGGAACTACCAATGACTGCACTAACAAAGAAATAACCCTTAATATCCACTAACATTGTACTAACCTGTCAGTGAATAATATGAGCTTTTTGTCATCATCCTTATATTTCTCCAGCGCTTTCTTTAGAAGGTTGATCTTGTGGCCACCCCCAGCTAAATTCATATCACCACCTTCCCAGGTGACACCCATGCCTAATACCTGAAAATCATTAAAAGTAGATAAGTCTCCACATCTTAACAAATAGTACTGTAAGTATGGTATAATGTACAGCATTTTCAGAATGCAATATAAAACAAAAAAAATAATGTTAATCATTCCTAAATACAAATGCCATTCTTTAATACATAAAAACATTTTTAGCCTGCCATAGGAGGACAGAGCAATGTAAATTCAAATTAAAGGATTTCATTAGTTACTGCTAACAGCTAAGTAAGGTGGTCCCAATGGCATATACAATACCTCATTTTTATTTTTGGTACTCTATCTCACTTTTTATTTTTCTTACAAGCCAGTTGCAGACATCATCAGCTTTGACAACACAATTTTTTTTTTTACTGACCTAAATCTGCACAAAAATGCCATAATACACCAGAATAGCTAAAACAGAGTCAATGGTCTCTTGTCTGTAAAAAATATGCATAATTTAAGCTATTTAAAAATTCCAAAGATTCTACCTCTTAATTACAGGGATTTGATGCTTTGACTAATTTTCTTCTCAACTGTAATCATGAGCTACTTCTCACTAAATCTGCTTTACACTCAGGAACATTGAAGAGATACTGAACAGCCTTAGCTTTCAGTGATCTCTAAGGTTGCTGATATTTAATCCCTTAGCCTATATACATATCATACAATACCACAAATATAGGTGCTTTCTGACAGCTAATAAGCATGCATGAAAACCTTGACAATAGGTAAAGTCCAGAATAGCTGAAACTGATTTTAGTACTGACTTTGACTATTTGTTATAAGGCTATGCATATGATAAACTTTGTAGCTTAGAATGTTAGGGATATGTACTGATCACATTCACAATTTTTAAGCAACTGGTGACAAACAGTTGCTGTTGGTAGTATTTTCATAAAACCTTGACCTATCTTGTCCATTATTCCTTTGGACAATGCTCTGGGACCTTCACTGCTTTACATTCTATATCTCTTCTGTCACACTCAGTGACCCTGGTGGCTGCAATGACAGATTAATTGCAATTAATCAGTCAATCTCGTCTATCATAAAACAAAAAAGGAAGTGACCATTCATTGCTCATGATTAAATTAACTTATTGCAAGAAGACATATACTCATACAAGAATGGGAGTATTATTTTAAGTATTTTAGAGAGGAACCAACTAGGGTGATATCATGTGCAGCAGCACCTGAAGGCCTTGAGTTTGCATAATACTCTTACAAGGGAATGGATAGGCTAATCAATCATGGTGAAAGGACGGGTCATTTTAGTGCCTTAAGGCCAAAAGAATCATCTGATCCATGGACCTGACACCCTTCTTCTCCTGCTTGCATTATTATCTCCTCACCAATCATCCTCACTTCTGTTGATGTGAAATCGAGAAGGATATACCAGTGCAAACAAATTTACATGCTAAAAGGAAATAACTGAAGATAAATGCCCCAATCTGTGCAAAGAAACTGATTAAATCAATTCAAGACAAGCACAAATAAATATCAACATGTATATGTACACAAAAACCAGATAGCAGAAGTTTTTGTTTTGATCTATCTGTCTCTTTCTCTTATCGTAAAAAATTTAAGCTCTTCCTTCTTGACTTCATACCTATAAAATTGATCTGAACTGTCAAAAGACTTTAACTTCTTAGCAATTCTTTGCAGCCTTCTTAACCTATTTCCATCTCTCCATCACTAATAGAGATAAGCACTTTTGTCTTCAAAACTCAGACAATTCTTCCTGACATGATAGCACCACAAGCAGTCAGGACAAGAAAACCCAGAAAATTTACAACCGCTCATAAAATCTTATTCAATAATAAGCACTATCCATTCTGTAATAGCGATGAATAATTCCAAATAGAATTTCAATACAGACATCCACATACATTGAAAGAGTCAAGGAATAGGTGTATTCAGAAGGTGAAATGTGAGACACACACATGAGGGATGTCTCAGTCACCACTAACTGCTGCTTAAACCAACAACTTCTAGTTATTATGAATTCAGCACTGTTCCCACCTTTAACTATGCACACAGACATGAAAATCTACATTATGGAGAATTTATTAAATTGATTACTGGACCTTTAGCTTCTATTCAATACAACTTGCTATTCCAGAGAATGATACAGCTAGAAATGCTACATCCCAGGCCCACCACATGACTCAGCCACTTATCGAGTGCCCAAACAAGCATCCAATGCAATCTCGTGACCCAGTCTGCCTTTGTTTGTCATTGAGTGCGCATCACCTCATGCGTTCATCAGCATGACCCCACACATTCATTGTTTCTTCTGCTTTTTGATTGAGTGCAACTGCTAAATAAGCCACCATGGGGACAAAGAAAGTTCCAAGTGCCAGCCCTTCGGTAAAGAAAATGAGAAACACGATTGAATTTAAGAAAGAACTTGTAGCAGCCCTTCAGTAAAGATGAAAAACACGATTAAATTGAAGAAAGAACTAGTAGCAAAGTAAAAAAGTGGTGTAGACGTGGGTGATCTCGCCAGGATGCACAGGATGTCCATATCAACAAGAAAAAAGAAATCAAGGAAGCTGATGTTGTGAAAGGATAACTTCGTTAATGAAACAGGAATCGCAAATATTTGAAGATGTTGAGAAGTTGATGTTGGTGTGGATCAACAAAAAACAGTTAGCAGGAGATAGTGTTTCGGAGGTGCTAATCTGTGAAAAGGCAAGGCTGTTGTATGTGGATCTCGTTAAGAAAATGCCTTCAACGAGTGCTGCTGTTAGTGAATTTTAGGGCAGCAGAAAAAAAGCGAACTGACATACAGCGTGATAAGGCATGGGGAGGCTACAAGTTACGACAAACAAAGGGCTGAAGAATTCGTTGCAGAATTAAAGGAATATGTAGAGGCTGAAGGATTTCTCCCCCAACAAGTCTTCAAATGTGACAAAACAGGCCTATCTGTAAAAAAAAAAAGCCAAAGAGGACCTATGTCATGCAGGAGGAAAATGCACTGCCAAGATACAAGCCTATGAAGGACAGGCTAACTCTCTTGTTTTGTGAAAATGCCAGTAGGGATTTCATTGAGTGGGTCAATGAAGTGTTTGGCCTGATTGTGAAGAAATACCTCCTGGAAATTCATTTACTACTCAAGTGCCTCCTGGTAACAGACAACGCTCCTGCTCATCCTCCAGGCTTGGAAGACCAATCGTTGGAAGAGTTTAGTTTCATCACAGTGAAGCTCTTGCCCCCCAAAATATCACTCCTCACATCTAGCCCATGAACCAGCATGTCATTTCAAACTTCGAAAAACTCTACACCAAAGCACTGTTTCAAAGGTGCTTTGAAGTGACCTCAGACAATGAATTGACCCTAAGAGAGATCTGGAAGAATCACTTTAAAATCTTCAATTGCATAGGCCTTATAGATAAGGCTTGGCAAGGAATGACCTCCAGGACAATGAACTCTGCTTGGAGAAAACTTTGGCCAGAATGTGTCCTCGAGAAGGATTTTGAAGAGTTTGAGCCCAACAACCCTACACCTGTTGTGAAATCTATTTCTATTGTGTCTTAAGGGAAGTCCATGGGTTTGGATGTGAGTGGCCAGGATGTGGAAGAGTTGGTGGACGACCACAGGGAAGAGCTAACCACCGAAGAGCTGCAAGACCTTCCACTGGAATGGCAACAGACAACAGATGAGGAATCAGAGGAGGAGGAAGAGAGAGTGGATAATGTGCTTTCTTCAGTGATTACGGACAAGCGTGCAAAGTGGAGTGATTTACAAAGTTTTGTGGTGAAATATCACCCTAACAAAGCTATTGCAAGCCATGTCTGCAACATGTTCTACAACAATGCCTTGTACCATTTTAGGCAAATCATAAAATGATGCCAGAAACAGATGTCTCTGGATAGTTTTGTTGTGTGACATGGGTCCAGTGACTCTCAAGCTGGCCCTAGTGACAGTAAAAAACAAATAAGGGCAGTAACCCCAGATAGTGCCAGTAAACAACTAAGAGGGGAAGTAACCCCAGATTGGGTCTTGATACCTGAAGTCCTTATGGAAGGGGATTTCCCTTCCAAACAATAACCTCTCCTCCCTCTCCCCTCTTCTTCATCTTCCATCCGTTAACAAGTGTCTTCAATAGAGGTTAGTTAGTTATAAACGATTTGTTTAACCAGACCTCTGAACTTCAATAAAGGCAAGAGTGGTGTTAAATGATTATTTATTCATTTAATTAGTCGTTTATATTAATTTCACATTGTTTTCTGTATATAAAACTATATTTATTCTCTATGAAATATATTTGTTAAAATTTTTTGGGTGTCTGGAATGGATTAACTGGTATAGTGGTTAGTGTTGTGGCATGCCACTTAGATGTCGCGAGTTTGCATCTCCCCCAGGCCGATGAAAAATCACTGGCTCTGTATCATGATCTGTTACCGCTGTGGTGTGGGGTCTGCACTGGAAAGTTGAAACCAACATTCTTTGGAAGCTTGAATTTCAAGTCAATGGGCCCTGTGTGGTTGTTCCATGTGAATAGGTTTCATCTACTGAAATAATAATAATAATAATAATAATAATAATATTCCTTATGGGAATTATTGCTTCCGTTTTTGTACAATTCGGACTTCATCAGACTTTCTGGAACGGATTATGCATGAAATCCGAAGTTTCACTGTACTATACAGGACTCAATTCTAAACATAAAATCAGGGGATACCAGTTGACAAAAGTTAAATAAAAATTCACTGCAAAAAATTATGAGAGGAGGGATACAATCAGACCATTAAAGTCAATGGCAGTGCAATTCAGTGTATAAAATAAAATTGGAATTTCAAGCTGATGTAAGGTAAAGTCTACAGTGCTTATAAGACTCGTATTACAACAGTTAGCTTAAATTTCTGAGACTTCTATATTCAAAATGACACTGTACATTATAAAGGAAATGGTCAGATTAACTAATTTATTAAATACGGATCTCAGCAGTACTGTATATCAACAGTTTTTTTCACATACCATGACTTCTAAGCCATAAACTTTTGTTGATCTGATGAATCTGCGATATCCATCTGTCTCATTGGTAGCCACAGTGACAACTAATAGCTCTGAAAGAAAACATTCTACATTAGTAAGTAGCATTAATGAATAATGACACTAAAATTTTAGCAGTTTGAGCCCACAAATTTAACTAATATACACAAAAGGCAGCAAAAAGTAACTTTGTATAGAGCTTAAAGAAAAAAAACCATCATGAAAACTAACAGGGGGATAAACCATGAACTTTTCTTTTCAAATTACAATAATTTTTTATTAAATCTAATACACAATAAAAGTGTGAATGCAAATCCTACCACAAGCATATCTACTTCAAAATCCCCTCATAAATCTCAATGTTTGAACTTTCTCCAGCACATAATTGCTTGTTTTATGAAAACTTGTAAAATAAAGTAGGGTACAAAAGT
The DNA here is from genome assembly GCF_040412425.1 of Macrobrachium rosenbergii. Lineage (NCBI taxonomy): Eukaryota > Metazoa > Arthropoda > Malacostraca > Decapoda > Palaemonidae > Macrobrachium > Macrobrachium rosenbergii. Next base: position 33,832,161 of record NC_089795.1, read on the forward strand.
AATAAAGTTAACTGCTTTGTATGCTGATATAAAAATTCAACTATGGAGCCAGTGTGATCACCATATGGATACACAAATATATTTCTTCACAAAAATGAACCTTATAATTTACACATAGGCTTATTTTATTTACCAACATACAAAAATCAGACCACATATTCCTGTACTGATGTTCAGTATTCCAATTGCAGGTTATAAGTAAGGATTACTAAGCTAAGATGAGCAGCTCAAAGAGCAATCCCAACACCTTAACCCTTGATTATTTTAAGTTTCACCAATTTCCCTGACTACAATAACACAATCAAGTAAAAATAAGTGTAACAAAGTCAGTCAAATCATCAGCTGATCCAAGTAAGCCTACGTGAGATAATTCAATCTAGGTCCCAAGTTACTAACTAAAGTACTAAGAAAACCACGGTCTGAAGGGCTCATTATCATGTCCTGACATGTTACTGGCAATAATACAACTGATTATGTCTATAAATCTATGCTTAATTTTCATAGACTATCATGCTTTTTTTCCTGACCACAGGATGTGGCCAGGAGAATGACTGGCATACAATGAAAGAAGGTAAAGTGACTTAGTAATGAGTGAACTGCATGGATGATTACTCTGTCACAGAAGCCAAAGATATCACATGGTCTCCAGACATAAATCCATTTCTATTCCGTATGTTAAAGTCCCCATTCTCGATAGAATGCTGCTAAACCAGCCTTCCCACTCATGAAACATATTCCCCTTATGCAAAACGAACAAAGCATACATGACACCTTTCTAACAGAGATCATAACCTTACTTTATGATTTATAGTCTACACGGCACTAACAATACGTTACACTTTGGTGATAGTTAGTATCATAATTTCACGGTAGGAATGTTATGAAATAGAAAAGTATGAAAAAACTCCTCAAAAAAAATTAAAAACAAGTTACTACACTTTTTCATTTAAAACACTGTATAAACAAAACAATACAGATATCGATACAAGAAATTAAAAACTGCAACTCGGTTGAGTACAGTTAAACACTTCCAGTCGTTCATCTTATCTAGCAGTAAGAAAATACAACATTTCCAATTTTCTCTAAAGGTAGTACAGTATATGACTCCTTAGAATCATAGCCTTAACATAATCCAGTTTACAGATTATTTGTTTTTCTCCCACAAAAATAATTTTCATCCTACTTCTAATAACCTATGTGTTGGATACAGAATTACTTTTGATGATCTATTGGCATTTACTGTACTGTATTACAACTAAAGCAACACTGAAATGATCAAGGTTCCTCCTTCTCTCAGAACCCTACAATACCAATCAGACCATTAACCCACATTTCTTTAAACATCTGCTTGTTCAATCAGTGGCATCGTTTCAGATTTTTCTGGGGTCAGGTTTAGAACTTATTATGGTATGGTGGGGTGGTAAACTAAGCGACCCTATCAGCTGAAGGGGTAGGGGTACTGTAACACTATTTAAGGAGAAACTTTTGGAAATTTGTGTGTATTTTGGAGCATTTTGAAGCCATGTAAGAGCTGTAATGAGTTAATAAAGCAGCAAACAGGTGTGCAACACCCATCCACAATATATATACACAGTGTCACATAAAACTATTATTATTGTTTCAGAGGCTAGGGGGGCAAACTAAGTCGGGGGGAGAGGTCATTAGTGTCTTGAGGGGGGGAAGTAGCCCCGTCTCCCCAAGACACCCCGCGGTTCGATAACCGATAGCTGGCGCCCTTAGTTCAAAGTTTCTGAGTACTCTCACAGCCATCTTTTCTTTAATCAAGAGGCAGGTCTACTGCTTCCCTTTCATTTTTGTGTTGCTTTCTAATAAGCCGTAAAAAAGGGGGAAGGGACTGTCAAAAACAGTGTCCAGCACACTAAAAACAGTGCTAAATGTTGTTTGCCTTTTATTTTCCATCAATCCCCTTGAGTCATTTCTTAACTCACTATCCAACTTTTTAACTTCATATTGCTTTCACTCGCAATCAATTTCTTCAGAGAGTCATCTTTTCCCTAATGAAAAGTGCATATTTTGATGAAAATAAAACAATGATTTAATTTTCCACACTTGTTTATTCCATTGTCAGAGAAAATGATAATAAAGTTTGGCAGTACAGTATCTTGATGCTGAGGGTTAGGTTGAAAAGTCTACACAACAAAGCCACTATGATACAAAAATTCTTCAAATACAAGCGTAAATAACATAAACATTAACTTAGGCCAATAAGAAATATACTTCTATACTAAAACTCAAATGAAATGAACTCTCTGGCGTGGCTGTTTGGGTCTTCTCCACATGTGTTTAATTTCTGCATATCTGCCAAATCTATAACAACAACAATGAGCTAACACCATTTCTCCCCATTACATATATCAAACACCATCTTTTTCATTACACAGAATTCGAAGTCAATTAGCCTACATAGGTTCAAGATTGATAAAGTTTTTTTTATGCAATAACAAGAAACAGAATCAGATTTTCTATGAACATGGCGTTTCATTTTGGCGCTGTTGCCAATATTTAAAACAGCTCCACATGCATTTAAATCCATGGATAAGGAGCTTAAGACTGTCTCCAGGGGCCACTTTCAGTGGTCACGGTATGTTTGGAGGCATTTCCCCTTTCTACAAATATCTTGATTTCTTAATAACATGGGTAAAGAATAAATTAGTAGGCAAGGACATATGAAACAAAGCTTAACACTGAGTAAGTTGGACGAGTGAGAAAATAAACAATCATATAAAAACAGATCTCTCTCTCTCTCTCTCTCTCGCTCTTTGTTGGAAGAACAAAAATATCATATGCCACTTCACCATTTTACCCCTGTACTGTATGATGTTTCTTGTCTAGACGGAAATGTTAAATATTAATAAATGGGCTGTACATAGAACGGTAAATCTTTGTAAAAAATAAGAAAAATATGTTTTCGTGCATAGGCTATGGAGAAGAAATGGACTGAAGACAAATCCTAAGCAGGGCAGAATAGGAAGGAGATTAAAATACCTGGAAACTAAAAACAAACCCCTATAATCTTATAATTATAGCCTCAGGGTTCGTCTCAAAGACATTCAAAAGTCTGTCACACATGTGTCAAGTTGATGTTTTGTAAAACTGGCAACAGGGGAGATCTTTTAAGCTCCACACCAGAGAGGTCTCTTCGTGAGTGGAAGGGTATAGACCAGTGGTTCTCAACCTGGGGGGTGCACCCGCCTAGGGGGGCATCAGCAATTTCCAGGGGAGGCACAAGGCCTAAGGAAAATTTAAAATTCTAGAATTATATTCGTTATTTTCTTAACAAGAGTGAGGAACTAATATCCGGAAGTTTATAAAAAAAAATGAAAAAGTATCGCCTTTTAACGTTAGTTTCCTATAGTCTACCACTCTAGTTAGACTCGCTAGGCTCACCATTATTTTGTAATTATTTACCTCCCTCCCTGTCCCTCGAAACTCCTTCTCTTTTTTTTTTTTATTTTCCTCCTAATCTGGGAGGGAATTTTACTCATAGATGCAAGGGGGCATGGAGGGAAGGACCAGCTCTTTGAGGGGGCGTGGTAATAAAAAGGTTGAGAACCACTGGTATAGACCATTAAGAGACTGGTGTGTGATTAATTTTTCTTGCTCTCTTGAAACTAACCTTTAACTACCAAACACATTTAGAGCATACCATGAACTCTTTATCTTCAAAATTACTATAGTAATATAAATGAGTCTCTGATTTTCTTTACAATGTAAAATGTATGATTTAAAAAATTAAGTTAATGGAACAATCTATTCAGTGATACAAATAAATCTGGAAACAGGTTAATACTTGTTTCTTTTTACTGAAACCTACCCAGCCAAGGGTTGAAAAAGTACATTCTTAATAGGCCTAAGCCAACCACACATCAGTTCTCCCAATGCTAGTTTTTAAATCAGATCAGCATTTGGATTACATGACCTTTCCACAGCAAAATCGGGCCAAACTGAAATCTACAGCCTTGACTTTTCCTGGAACTAACCTAGGCCTATCTTCAACTGACAACACTAAAAACAGCACCTTTATCAGGGGTAAGCTACCTATAAGTACCCTAGTCTGACATTTAGTCAAGTCTGCTGACGCCTTCACATTAAAGTATTAAAGTATTACTAACTGTCTATTTACACCAACAAGATAGCCCAAGACCATGTATATGCAAATTAGCCTACGTTATCGTATCTTCAAAGACACATGGAACCTTGGTTTGCTTAGGCCTAGACAAGCCTTTATTTTTCTCCCCCCTCAGCTACTACGGTCGGCACCGTTGCAAGGTAGGATGCCGGGGCAACGTGGCACTGACACGCCCTACAACTGGTAAGTTCATCTCCCAGTGCCAGACACTGCTACCCACACCCCTGCAAAGTTCAGGGTACGTGACTGCTCACACAATCATACCCACCCACTCGCTTACAACCAAACATAATCATTTCATTTATCACGAGATGACTAGTATCAACTGTGCAGACGTATAAACCCCTCAACTACCATGATGTATATTCAAATAAATATACAACCAACGCACTAATAAATAATATAGCAAAAGGGTGACTGGTGTTCACCCAGTGCAACAGCACTGGCCAGACGACTTTCGAATGTAAACAAATCGTTTCCAGACAATTTAAAAGGATTGCTGACATCCCCTACATTTTTAGCAGCTATAACTTCATACGCTCTTCTTACCTCTGTCTTCTGCACAAACTGTCACTGTCGTCAGGTTAAAAAGAAGCAAAAGGGACACAAAACAGTTCAAAAGCGACGCCATCCCTGTGACGTTTGAACGGGACCGCACAATCACATACAACCTCACCCACACTTTGAGTAACACTGACTCGCTGAGAGATGCTCAGCTGCTTCCTAAGCTGAATTCCTGCTGTCTGATCCTGAGAGTCTGAGACCGAGAGGCGACGGGAGTGAGTCAAGTTTCCAAGAGTCTGGAGTTTTCTGTTGCATATTTTACTATGATTTACCACGCTGTGGTAAGAATATGAGGTATTTTATAGTTAACAAAAAGATGGCAGCCAGAGATGATTATTTCTACAAAAGGTTATAAAAAAAATCTTTTATATTATTGCCTTGGCTGCTTTTGTGTGTGTGTGTGGCTGCGTGTCTGTGTCCCTCCCCCCTCCCACCCCCACTTCCCTCCCCCTCCACCCCCACTTCCCTCCCCACATCCCACTCCTCGTCCCCCCATCCTCCCTCCCCCTTACCCTTTATGAAGTGTTTATTTAACATAATGTGGTAACTATGATCAACTAGCATTATGAGGATCACGGTAAATACTACTATTATACAACTTCACCATTAATTACATCATAACTTTAACAAGAAACTAGCAAATGTGAGCGATACAGAGCATCTGCTAGTAGCCTATTAGTTTCAACATTCCATGTTTATGTTAAAGTGTGCAGTATAGGGCTGTTGTGTGTGTGGTGGGAGGGATGCGAGGAACAGGCCTGAGCAAATTGTAGTTTTTCCTTGTTTCGACAGTCGAGGCGGTTTACAACTCACAAGTTTTTCCTTAATCTATTTTTATTATAAAAAAGGCGCCACCAAAAAACATGTATTAATACTTTCGTCATTCGAAAGTGATATCGTCTCAGGAATATTTTCATTTACTCGTAATTTTCCTTAGCTTTTGTAGTAAAACAAAATGTGTGCCAAAGAATAAAATAATACCGAAACTTAAATGATCTAGTCGTCTTCTTTTCTTCTGTTATCCATGTTGTATTTTTGTAGATCCCCTCCGATGCCATAGCTTTAGTAAAGAACAATCGCATTTGGTGTATTTTTGTTATTTCTTCATTTTCAACCAGGTGAAACAAAGCATGTTTTGAAAATGAAAATGTACTTCTCATTGTCTAATTATATATCCATAACGATGCAACAAAGCATAAAACTGACATTTGTCTAGGTCAAATGGTCATACAGACCGTCCCTCACTATTCTCAGATGTTGATTCACCCAATCCACTTTCTCTGCTGGCCGGTTACAGGTTTTTGTACAATCATGTGAGTTTTATTTTTTTTTTTAACAAAGTAACAGTTCCATATATAATTCACTGCAGTCTCGCCGTCTGCAACTGGAAATGGTCAGTATCACAGATTTTTAAAACTGTGTTTAATCAGTTAGACAGGGAGAGAGATCTTCGTATTCCGTTCTCCTAAAACTTTTTAATCTTTCTGCGGGAGGTTCTGGGAAGAAGACTATTTTCTATTTTATCCAGATTCACTCTTTACTATATATATATATATATATATATATATATATATATATATATATATATATATATATATATATATATATATATATATATATCTTCTTCTTCTTTTAACGTGCTTTTTCCCATTTTGTATGGGGTAAGCACGATGCCTTCTTTTGAAGGACTTTTGATTTGGCTTTGGGGTAGACCTGTGATCTCGATCGGCTGCCTGCCTGACATCCGCTTAGACCCCGGTAGCGTATGTTTCATGTATCATACCCGACCCAACGCCCTTTCTTCCCAGCACGTGTGAGATGTTGAGATGTTATGTTTTTAGGAGGTGTTGAAGTGGCTTTTGTTTTGTGTGTGTATTTTAGTCTGCTAACACCCATTTGCTTTTAAGGCAAACCTATCCGTTGATTACATATATAATCCCGGGATGTCTACGGATAGCAAAGTGTCTGCCTCTCTGATCAGTCGGCTGCGGTTTGAACCCGCGCCACAGACCTCTACGAAGTCGAAGCTGCTGCTGTAACCGACTGAGCCATCGAGCTCATATACATACTATATATATATATATATATATATATATATATATATATATATATATATATATATTATATATATATTTTTTTTTTTTTAATTAAATAAATCAACTAAAATTGCAAACTCTTTTAGGTTAGTCGGGCAGGTTTTGCGTGTGTCCCCACGTTCGCTCACGGAAGAGTTCAAATATCTGTGTCTTAACAGAATATTCCCTTCGTTATAGCTTTGTCGGTGAAGCATAATCACATTTAATGGCCATCCGTTCTTATTTCATCTGCATCATCAACAAAGATGTTCCTCCTGGAAGCAAGGAGATGAATACTTGCAATTTTAATTTTGTTACCTTCAACAGTATCATTTTGTTACCAGTAATAGCGGCCTTATCGTAATGTTCTTGATAAAAAAAACTTAGCTAATTTTTTTTACATAACCTTAGACCTTCGGAATATACTACTCTCAGTCTCACAAATGGCTATGACGAATCTTTTTCTTTATGTTTGCATATTTATATCCACCATCTCTTCTGCTCCCCGACATTTATCCTCAAAAGTACCATGCCTATAAGTGAACCTGGGTCAAACTGATGGTCCGTTTTGCTCGGGATTTGGTTCATTTTTGTACTCCCGCATAACCGTGATTAATCCTACTTCTTCAATAAGCATCACTTATATTTACACAGCTAAATTATAGAAAGTTTTATATTCACGAGTAGTACTTATAATGCATCTTCTAATTTTCACGACAATACAGTTGTGTATCGCTTTGATATTCTTAAGCCAAATCGATGATTTTTCTGCAAGCTTGGTCATGTAACTATTTTCCTCTCGTCATTTCGGTAAAGAGGCCACCAGTGTCCCCCTGTCCTGATCTGCAACTCCTTTCCCGTCTCACTGGCGTAAGAATTATTACAGCTGTTATCAAAACTATTCAAGTTACTACTGTTACGTCTACTATTCCAGCTACTGCCATTATTAGTATCATTATTACTCTTATAAAGTCAGTAACCATTACGTTGAGGTTGCGAAAACTGAGAATCTCCGTGAAATGCGCACTGTCTTTATTTACTTATGTCTCAAAATCAGGTTGGGTTTTGCGAAGTCGTCGGTACATAGCGTAGAAATGGGCGTCTGCGTAGAGCTGCATAGTATTCCAGAAGTCGTCGGACATTGCTTGACAATTCTCTTCGGGGATCAGCTGTACTTCCTTCTTCATGGCCTCCGTCAGCACCTGCAGAAGTAAAGTCACCGAAGGTTATGGTTGTATTCTGAGAAAAATTACATAGGGCTTTCTTAGATTAAACATTAAAAAACTTACACTACGAGGAAAAAGAGAATCTACTATTTTTACAGAACTAAATAACTTGGCACGCACATCTACATAACCTGCAACCTCTCTCATTTTGATTTGCACTAGAAAACTTGGTATCATAGCTATAGCAAATCAGGAACATGACTCTATATACCACGGGTCAATAGAGTAATTGCAGAATGAAAAGATGTGGTAACATGTTAAGAAATAAAAAGTGAATTACGTAATGCCAAAACATAGACAAAAATGGTAATACAGAAGAGCAATTCAGTAGCTTGTTAAATAATTTTAAATGTGCTAATTTCAGCTTGAGTACATTGGTACTGGAAACAACGTTCATTAAGTCTGTTTTTCTCATAAATTCACTCAGCCACATAAATAATTCCATCATTATGTGAGCTTATAAGGAACATAAATAGTAATAATGAAGATGATGTCAAAGATTATAAAGTAGTCATTGCAGGGATGGCACTGATATGATAAAAACATTATCTGACATCCGTTGTTGACCAGGCTTTACAGTTTATTAATAATTGTAAAGGTTTAGGTGGTCAATCCAAGCTCTTAATATCACCCATTTCATTTTGAAGCAACCTCCTCAACTAACCTGGATCTGAGAAGCTCTTTCCAAAAAGTAGAGCAAGTCAAAGGCCACCGAGATGGTCGAAGCCACAGCCAAGACGCCATGATTCCCCATGAACATGACGTCATTGTCACCTGAAGAGGTAAACCAGACCGTACGTCATTGCTCTTGTACAAAACGATTAAAAGAGTCTCTGAAGAATATTCAACGTTTAATTTGTTAATGTATCACTCCAGAGATCTAGAATCATACCTTTCAATTAAAAAAAAAAATATATATATATATATATATATATCCTGCATCGTGTGAACTGTGGTACTTCTTCATGCTACCCATTGCGAAGAAAGAATACTGATATTATTTTATTTTTACCCACCTTTGGGTTTCCAGGTGGACAACGTTATTGTCTGTAAAGCAACACAAAAGGCCCATTGCCATTGTTTATCGTGAGTCATTTTGCCATGAATAAATTTATAGCGATTGGCTCTTTAGATCTGTTATCATGACTTACCTAAGACCGTCCCAAGCCTCTGGCCTTCCTCGAAAGCCAAGGCTATGCCACTGTAGTTGTTGTCGTAGGCAGTTCTTTTGTAGAACCTCAAGGAATTCTGATGCACCATTAGGATCTCAGGGCGTTTCATACAGGCTGGAAAATAACCTTATGCTTAGAATAATTACCCGTTTTCCTGACATAACTTTCATGGTATTCTCTTGGTTACCCAAAGTCATGGCAGTACATTCACGACATTCATTTTCTGTTCAAAACCTGTTGCTTGGTACTGGAATGGAAAGAAAAATGCCCTCATATGCTTGTACTTTCGCGGTTCTTTTAAAACCGCGAAAGTTGTGTATTGCAAAAGACAATACAAACACTCTTTTTTTATGAAAAGGAACACTTAGTAAAATGAAAGGCTTTGCAACACTCATACACCACCATACTCGAACAGTTACATTCCAGCCTTGTTATGATACAGACTTTTGTATGTATGAAATATCTTTACATTGATGAAAATCATTATGCAATACCGAACCTAAGGACGTTGCATAGGGCTGATGCGTGTGCATGATGACAGTGGCATCAGGTCTTATCTGCCGGACCCCCAGGTGAATACTGGAAGCTGTGGTCTCAGGCATTATGTCTCCCTCTTGAAGAATACACTGGCCATCTTTACACTTAACGCTAACAAGGTTGCTGGCTGTTACCTAAGAGTATGGGGGAAAATAGATAGCCTGAGATATATTCTAGACAGACTGGCTGGTTGTTATAAAGTAGTTTTTCCTGTCACTTTATCAGTCTTTTTTCACCAGGGCTAACTTCCTCTTAACTAGCAAAGCTAATCTTGCGGTAAATCATTTTAGACGTTCTTATTAACCAGCAAACTTAAAATACACGTTGATCTGTAATCTAAATTCAACTAACTATGGTAGTTCCCAATTTTATCTACAAATTTTATTTCTGGCATATGACAAGGCCCTCGTCCTTTAGAGTTTTTAGCGATGGAAATACTTCCTTCTCCTCACCTCGCTCCAGTGCATCCCGGAGGGTAAAACCAGCATCCCTTCCCCTTTGCCGTCTGCAGTAGGAGCCAGAACGCTAAGATGGTTACAAACACCTTCATTCAGACCTAGAATGTCCAAGGCTCTGTAGGCAGCCGCTAGTTCTAATCTAGCTGCCCTGTAGAGAAGACAGATTTGTGGGTAACAAAAGTCTCTCTCTCTCTCTCTCTCTCTCTCTCTCTCTCTCTCTCTCTCTCTCTCTCTCTCTCTCATATCTGTACATATTTATGTGTGTGTGTGTATATGAATTTATAGATGAATATATGCGTATATACCAGTTTTTCCCCGAAGCACCCTCAGGAACGGTGTATGGCTTAGGAGAGCTGGAAGTGAATGTCCTTGCAAGAGACTGCGCTCGTCGCAGCAGGGGCCTTATGCCAAGCATTTTCCGTAGAACGAAGGTCACTGGTCCAAAAGTAATTTCTGCAAACTCGTCTGAAAAATTAGAAAAAAGAGACGTTTTATCAATTTACTACACACATACATGTTTTGGTGTGTCAGATTTAATGTATGTGTATACACAAACATATATACAATATATATATATATATATATATATATATATATATATATATATATATATATATATATTATATATATATATATATATATATATATATATATATATATATATATTATGTCATATTTTCTTATACATTCTCTATTATCAAAAACATTATGACTTGAAACATGAAAAGTATAAACATGAAGAATATATAAATGTATGTCGGAAAAATTTAATTACGACATACATTGTATTACATTTTTATGTGATTGTTATTTCCCCTGTACCTAATCATTATCCTATTTCCTACTCAGGTAGGGAACCAGTCAGATGTCACAATCGCCAGTGGAAATCAATGTTTCGAGTTAAAAGTTGTGCGCTCTACTTATAACTGCCTATTCGGGTTGAATGTCAACTGGTTAGCCGGTCAGCCGAACTCATAACATTTGTGAGACGGTTCGCACGAACCGGGGCGAACCTGCTGAATCCCACCACTGTATATATATATATATATATATATATATATATATATATATATATATATATATATATATATATATATATATATATATATATATATATATATATATATATATATATATATATATATATATATATATATATATATATATATATATATATATATATGTACAGTATGCATGTGTGTGTTATTTGCATGTAGTAAGGAATCAGATGTTGAGGTTAAAACAAATCATACACAGGAAAGCAGACTATGCAAACTTTCCGATCAAATGCCCTTAACTGTACCTAGATATACCAAAATATTCATGTCAGGTTCGAGCTGAATGTAAGAATGATTCATTTCCATTACAAAGCATTCTTGAAATTACGTGACTCAAGAACATTCCCACGATGTTTATATTTCGATTCTGAGAGGTACTACAAGGAAGTGAAGTTGCATTTCATAGACTATCCTACCCTATTCTAACTCAAAGTAACCTCATCTACACTTATCTATAGAGACGCAGGGATTACTCAAATCTGCCTAAATGTTCTACGTCGCATTCCAAGTCGAAACAAACATTAAATAAATTCGTTTATGAACTGTTACATCTGACTGAAAGCACCCTGAAGTCACATTGGAAAGATTCGTAAAATCATTGTTTGGCCTTATATCATCAATACATAAATAGGACTATTCACAGTTCTGTATATGCACATGCTCATACCCGAGTGAAAGCATCATAGTGTAGTTAGCTTCTTACATTTCATCACACAACTTTGCAATACTTTCGTTTATCAAGTCTTAACGGGGAAAAAGCTATCAACGCGTACAGCACATGATCGACAGTATAAGAATGACTGAATATCTTAATTTGTCTTTACTTACATAGAGAACTGTCAGAATAAGTCAAATTTAACCACAGGCGACGCACGGCACTTGAGGCAGCATTGCACTGTTGAGAGCATTTGAGAAACTGCCAAGGAACGCTGTCGTGCTCTCAGATGTCAGCTGATACCATAGCAAGAGAGAATGGCGTAGTGACCGAAAGATCATGTAAAATATTTGCTTTAGCGATGCCCTGTGCTTTATGGCAGGTTTCCCTCACTACTTCTTGCTCCTCAGTAATTCTTTGCGATGCTCTATAAGCTGATATAAGTTGATACTGATTATGTTTGAACTACATGCAACTGTTGATAGATGCAATAATGAATCATTGATCTCATACTTCTGCCAACAGTGCTGAGAACAGCGCGATGTTACCCTGAACAATAAGCCTGGTTTCTTAAGGCGTTCTCGCAATTGCGATGTTTTTTTCTGTTGTTGTAAAGGAAAGGCTGAGGAGCGAGTTAAAAGATTTATATGGTTAAGCTGATTTGCCCTCAGTTTATTCATACGTTGCTCCGTGAAAGGCATAGCTTGTAAGAGAGAGAGAGAGAGAGAGAGAGAGAGAGAGAGAGAGAGAGAGACTGTGATATTTTACTCGTTGCATACATGCGGTATAGTGTATTTATCTCTGGGAATGTAAGCAGTACTATTAATCTGAAATAAAAAAAATGAAAATAAAAGCCTCTGCTACCAAACCCTTTAACCTCCAGCTACAATGACAATGACAGCGACGCAAGAACCTCAACCTATGCATGACACATCATTAAACTCCACTTTTTATATTTTTTATAAGCCAAATATTTTTCAACCCTGTTGTGGTATGAATAACTAAAAGGTTATTTGGTATGTCAGAGAGGAGGAGGAGGAGGAGAGGAGAGAGAGAGAGAGAGAGAGAGAGATTAGAATTTGGCATGTTGCAATACTCCTAAGAGACAGACAAAGACAGAGGGATGGAGATAGAGATTTATGTCAAGACTGTTTGTAAAAGGATTTATGGATCTGTTACAAACAGGCTGAAGAAGAGAGAGAGAGAGAGAGAGAGAGAGAGAGAGAAATGACATATTGTTTTAATTCAGACCTGTTATGAACCGTGGCCTTCAAGGGACGTCAACAGACGACCTGAAGGGCAACGAGAAAGTAACATGTGTGAAAGATGACTCAGCCTTATCGTTGTACTCGACATTTCCTTCATAAATAAATAAAAAAGAGATGCAAATGCACACAGTCCCTTTAAAATTATGAGGATTTAACAGGACTGAAAGTTCTTTGACGCGATCTTTCAGGCTTAGCTGCAGTGCTCTCTGCCTTCTACTTTGAATCAGTGTTCTTTGTTCATTTGCAGCACGGCTGTCCAACTTCTTCAACTTTATCTTGCACCTAGACAATCCCTCTGTGAGTCTCAGAATGTAACTCAGTGGCCTCGATAAATAATAATGTAAAATGAATAAAAACACATGGACTATACTTAAAAATATATCTTTAATATTGCTGGCCTATATTTTAAATATTCATCGTGTAAAGGGGTGTAATTTAGGCACAGAGAATAGACTGATATGATTTATTCTAAGTTGGAAAAGTGTGTTAAAAGATTTCAGAGCACCGCTATTACGGTTCCAGCTCTCTGTATTCTTCCTGTATTAGAGAGTGACTGCTGTGGTGTAATTAATGCAGTCGTGAAATTAAAGGCTGTGTCACCTGAGCACGATTTTCGACATATTTTAGCATCTCGCCTCACAAATTAACCTAAACTGGTGACAGAAGCTGAGTTATCATAGTTCTCACTTGAGGGTTATTGACGTGGCGAACATACGCAGCTTCATTTATACAGAAATATGAAAATGTTTATTTTTTACTCAGTACGAAGTTTGTGAACAAGACGCTGCAAGATACAGGAAAAAATGCTCTGGTGACAACGCTTTAAGGTAAGTTTTATCTACAGTGATTTTACCACCTAGTGTCGATTGAATAATGAAAGAACAGAACACGAGAGAGAAGAGATGAAGATGCAAGCTTTTTTGTTATTAAGGTTGTGGGTAGTAAAGTATAAATGTTAAGAAGAAAACAGCCTATTTTTCTAACTTGTCCAATGTGTATTGGTAGCAGAGACTTGTGATAATGCATAAAAGTTGTCGTAAGAGAAAGGTGGACGCGCGTTCTAACAGTAAGAACATTTTGAAAATTGTTAAAGCCAGTAAGATGATGGTGTGTAGAATCGTATGGATGTTAGTTCAAAGAGCGTTCTTCTACTGAATGTTACAGAGGATAAGAATAAAGAGAACTACAATCCAACTCTTTTAATAACACTACAGAAACTGGTAGTCCAGTATTGTTTATTTATTGCACTATCAATCGAAATAACAACTGTCAAATACTGACAGTTTTCTAAAATCAAAGAGAACTTTTACTGCAAAAACTGATCCAACTTTGGGTTAAAACTAACGCTACGGCGTGGGGTTTGGGGGTATTATTCAGGGGTTCCCAACCTTTTTAAGCTGATGAGCACCCACCTGTTTTCTGGATAACTGGGAGAGCACCACAATAATTTTAAGAACCAGTCCAATTAGTAAGTGAAATACTTAGTCTTCGTTTATTTAAAGGTAACAAAAATTTTAAATTACTTGCACTGAAGATTCCAAAATTAATTTTTACTGCTTGAATGTTTATTTAAAGTTACTGACATTCACCCATCGGGCATATTTTACATAACTGGCATAGATGTTATAGTACTTTAGCGGCACATAATGATTCACAGGTAATAGGTTTACCTCTTCAAGTCAGATTATACTGATATATAAAAATCAAACTGAGTTTTATCGTTCAATAACGAACTAAAACATACGTTTGCTTATTATCAATTATATTCCTCATTACGTTAATCATGTTGTGATATACGTGGAAAACTGCAAAGATAAAAAGAGAACAAATATAATTCACAGGAAGCATTATTTCCTGAATACTGATACACAAGCTAAAGATTTCAAATCTTGGACATTAGGAAAAAACATAATAATAAAACAAGTCTACCGCTCCGCTAGTTTGTTGATTCAGTGAGAACCCTGATGCTGAACTGCTTTGGCTAGCCGTTCTATATTTGCCTCATCAGTGTTTGCCAGAGCAACTTGCAAACAGTGTTATATATATAAAACGAAAAAGGCAGAAGGGTATTTTAAATTCGGCAGTTATGCCTACGAAGAGTTGGTGCTCGCGAGCGCGATTTTAACAACTTCGAAAGAGCACTGCCAGACCATCAGAGAGCACAGAGGTACTCGCGAGCACCAGGTTGGGAGCCGCTGAGATTAGACCATAGTGCGGCAGTCGCAAAGCTTTGCTCTGGTTAAACTTTTCCTTTGCTCAATTTTTTTTTTCTTTTTTTACAGCTGCTACGGAAACGGATCAAGCAACAAAATCTAGGAAAGATAGTAGTATATCGCTATGAAAATCAGTCAGTATTCAAGATAATTCCACAATGGCAGGTTAAGCACCTTTTCTTCATTTTTTACAACAGCTGCTGCGGAAATGGATCAAGCAACAAAAGTTAGGAAAGATAGTAGTTATTGTTATGAAAATTAGTCAGTATTCAGGAAAATTCCACGCCGGAACATCAAGCATCTACGGGAATGGATCAAGCAACAAAATTTAGGAAAGACAGTAGTATATTGTTATGAAAATTATTCAATATTCAACTTCAACTCCGCTACATGAAGCATCTTTTCTTGATTTCTATTTCTGCAGCTCCACCATTGCAGCCAGAACTCCCGTGAAAGCTGCGTTGTAATCGCACGCTACTTCGTTATGCACATAGTCCATGCGATCGTCTACGTATGTGCCGTCCTGTTGGAAGATGGGAATTAGTCAGTGATGGCTGGCTGAGAGCACTTGACAGTATAAGCCTGTACATATCCAACTTCCTACTTTTATGTCAGTTTAACATTTTTCGTATGAAATTTTATTTATATGACTTACTTCTGTATAGCTGAATACGTGCAAATGTATGCACACACATACATACATACATACATACATACATATACATACATACATATATATATATATGTATATATATATATATATATATATATATACAGTATATATATGTGTGTGCGTATGTGTGTGAAGTAATCGGAAAGTTAAGAAGGTATCGTGGTTAATAAATACAAATATATATATATATATATATATATATATATATATATATGTGTGTGTGTGTGTGTGTGTGTGTGTGTGTGTGTGTATGTGTAGTATGTATGTATGTTTGTATGTGTGTGTATATGCGTGTCTTTGCCTGCGCAAGCTGGGCATGTTAAGCTTGCTATATTTGAAAAACACCAAAGATATCACGCACTTTGTAGCTCTATGAATTAAACAAATCGTGTACCCGAGACTTACTTGAGCTGGTCCACCAACAAGAGCACCATACAGAACATGAGGGTTGGGCCCTGTTTGTTGCTGAGCCCAGCTGGTCTCACACGCAACTGGTGGCGATGGGCAAGAGCTGTAGACAATAGGACGAAAATCATTTAAAGAGAATTTGACTTAAATTATCCTCATTGCAGTACACAAAAATTTAGTTGAAGTTCTGTCTCTCCCTTCAGCTGAATATTAAGATTTTGTGTATGATTACATACTAAGAAAGAACCAAAAATTGACAATGTCATGTGCCTTAATGGGGCAAGAACGAATTATGCTTGTGCTTTAAAAGAATAAACTTCATGTTTAGGAAAGGGAGGCCTCTAAAATTATTGTTTTGATGATAGAGTTTTACGTGTGGCAAAGCGGCTGTCAATCTAAGACAGCTAATGACTTCGGCGAAATGATATTATCATAAACAAACTCGCAAAAACACCAACACAGAGAAATATAGGAAATATGGAGGTGGAGCAAGAACTGAGTTTGCGAAGGGTATTCAGTACATCTGTATCAAAGAGAACTTAACTCGCTTAAATTATAGGTGAACTGGGATTATCATTTGATCTTTTCAAGATCAGGAAATGTATTGTATAAGTCCCAAAAACTTCAAGAAATGCAAATGAAACCCAGATTCTATATTCATAAATAGCTACGGGAATTATTGTTAACTAATTCTGATGAAGTAAATTCCCGTCAAGTTACTTCTCTAACAAAAAAGTCATTGGTTGAAAGTTGCTTCCCTCACTTAAACAATTATCTTTAAAGTTAGTTATATTACACCATCGTGGGAAAAAGTTTCCTCTCCCACCGTATTATAGACAGCCTTTTTCCTTTTACTCCAGAACTGCATGTGAAAGCTTCAGATAAAATTTCACTAGAGGTTAAAGACATTATGTTAATGTATATCCCAAGTCCTCTGTTCTTTAAAATGAAATATTCGCATTGCATTTAGAGAACTTATCTCAGAAGCGGCCTTGAGAAACAATCGGACAGACAGACAGACAGCCAGACACAGAAAGACAGACAAACAGACAAAAAGACTGACAGGCAGACAGACTGACAACCAGACAGAAAGAAAGACCGGGAACAGGCGGAACGAACTGACGACCAGACAGACAGACAGACAGACAGACAACAGGCAGACAGACTGACAGCCAGACAGACGGACAGAAAGACAGGCGACGAAGCGACCAAGACCCAGACAGACTGACAACCAGACAGAAAGACAGACAGACAGACAGGCAGACAGACAGGCAGGCCGACAGACAGACAGGCAGACAGACTGACAACCAGACAGACAGACAGAAAGACAGGCAGACAGACAGACATACAGACAGACAGGCAGACAGACAGACTGACAACCAGACAGACAGACAGACTGACAACCAGACAGACAAACAGACAGAAAGACAGACAGACATACAGGCAGGCAGACAGACAGACAGGCAGACAGACAGACTGACAACCAGACAGACAGACAGAAAGACAGACAGACAGACAGACAGACAGACAGACAGACAGACAGACAGACAGACAGACAGGCAGACAGACAGACAGACAGACAGACAGACAGGCAGACAGACAGACTGACAACCAGACAGACAGACAGAAAGACAGGCAGACAGACAGACAGACAGACAGACAGACAGACTGACAACCAGACAGACAGACAGAAAGACAGGCAGACAGACAGACAGACAGGCAGGCAGACAGACAGACTGACAACCAGACAGAAAGACAGACAGGCAGACAGACAGACGGAGCAGACAGGCGGACGCAGACTGACGGCAGACAGAAAGACAGACAGACGGACCAGACAGGCAGACAGACAGACAGGCAGAACAGACAGACTGACAACCAGACAGACAGACAGAATGACAACAGGCAAGGCAGGCGACAGACGAGCAGGCAGACAGACTGACAACCAGACAGACAGACAGAACGAAAGACAGACAACGGACAGACGGAGCAGGCGGCGAGCAAAGCAGACGGGCCAGACAACCAGACAGACGAACTGAAAGACAGGCGAACGGAACCCAGGCGAACAGACAGACTGACAACCAGACAGACAGACAGAAAGACAGCCAGACAAACAGACAGAAAGAAAGGCAGACAGACAGAAAGATTTCTAATTACCTTCCCCTATGATGTGGCCTTTGGGGTGGGTCAACTCCATAGCCAACAACGAATGAGTGTCCAACGTCCCCTAAGAGGAAATTGATTTGGCTCTCCGCCCATTGGCGATTGGTCTCGACGTTAAGATCATGTTTAGCAGCCTAACCGAGAGTGGAAAGGAGGAAATAGTCTCAAAAGAATACATATGCATATGTGTGTATATATATATATATATATATATATATATATATATATATATATATATATATATATATATATATAGATATAAGAAAAAAAACATTACTTTACTTCCAGTGAAATCAATAAACACTAAAATCATTTACTTCTTCCTCTTTATTTCCATTATGTTTTTAATATATATACATGTATATATATATATATATATATATATATATATATATATATATATATATATATATATATATATATATATATATATAATGCTGTAATGTGTAAAATATATTAAGAATATAATGGAAATAAAGAGGAAAAGTTAAATGATTTTAGGAGAGCTACTGATTTCACTGGAAGTAGCAATGTTTTCTTTCTTCTTCGGTAATTTACATGCAAGATTAATCTTCATCATTTTGCCATAAGTAGCAGTACCATTCTCCTCTTTTAAGGAAATCTGATGCAACAAACCACCCTCGATCTTCTTACCCAAAGTGCGAGGAATGCAACATTCGCAGCATGTCTGTTAGCTCCCCACACGTCCAAGAACACGAGACCTCCAGGTGTGTAGGGCTTGTCGTTTCTGACGTGATCCAGGAACCCTTGCAACGCGTCCGAGTATTCAGGACTGGAGTCTAAGAGAGTATACAGCGCCTGTTGACGAAATCGAGCCAGAAATTTAACAAAACCTTAAGTATGGAGGTCAGATTCATTGCTGGACATGTCTTTATTTTCAAACACAGAAGTTACCTGAGCTTTGAAGCAAAATGAGTAGCTAATGCGGATCAGAAAAGTTTGTATTTTGCTTAAATTCCTAAGTACCTTGAGTAGCGACTCTGAGCTTAACCACATGAATACAGCTAGAATGAAATTTGAAGAAATGTGTGAAATAGTGACCTGTTGTTATGAAGCTATCATAAGTTTTGAGATTTGGTAACCACATAGTCACATCAGCAAGACAAAACATTCTTTTTTATGTAGTTCAATGCCCGAATAGAATTCTCGTGTTAAATGACGTCTATCTTGTTTTTTAAGTCATGTTAAAGAATTAAATCAAGCCGTTTACCACGCTCGCATATCAAATAATCATCGTGGTTATTGTTGTTAGACTGAGCTAGCATTGCACCAGCAAAATCCCTTGCTCGTACGATCGTCCCAAAAGGCAAAATAATGGTAGTCAAATGCGATAAGCAGGTACACAAAAAACGCTTACGAAACGAACACAAAACAGTCGAGCAACTCACGAAAACTCCGCCCTTTTTGTCATCCCAGGAGAATTGTTCTGCCATGGATCCAAGATCAAAATCGTCCCAATGGACCCTGGCCTTCTGCAGGTAGGTGTCGGAACCTGTAGCGCGGGCTAACCAGAGGGCAGCCCAACATAGTTCGTCACCATAACCACTCCAGGATCTAAGATAGGTGGAATCTTGTAAATTTACGTTTGCTTTACATTACCATTCGTTATATTTCACATAGGAAAGTGAAATGGGTAATAAAATGACTTACCAAAACAAAAAAAAACTGACCCCAAAATAAGGTAATTCCATTAAGCATAGAAGAATTAACGCCCAACCCCCATCCCCCACCCCTAGGAATATAAAGCATCGATTATGCACAAGACGTTAGAGTTAGAATGAGAAAATCATTGTGAAATCAGCTTAGTTAATTCACGAGAACGCTGGCTTAATATGGTATAATCAAAATTCCGAACAGATGTTCGTTCTGAGCCAGGGAACGACTTGCTCGAATCTAGTACCTGTAGAAGTTTGCAGCATCTGTGATGGAGTTGTGGTAGACGTCCCTGCGTTCGTCGGCAAACTGATAAAGTTCCTCGGCTGCTTGCAATAATGTGGCGGCATAAGCGGAGTCCACATCCTATGGGATAGTTTGATAAGGTTGTTTTTTCGGAAATCTTAAACCGAGCATTCCTTAGTTATTAACTAGTTAATATATGAGAAACCCTGTTATTTTTGAGCAGGTTATATCTATTCTGAATGCAGAATTATTTGATAATAAGGATTTATAAACATATCTCAAAATCAGCTTTCTCTGGCTAACTAGGCGTAGGAAATTCCCTGTGAGACACCCGTTGATTAGAGAATACGGATTTATTAACAATCCTACAAACTGAAACTGCCTAGAATTCAAGGTGACAGTTTCCAAAGACCTCGGCTTCTAAGCAGCCAAATAAAAAAGATTTGAATGAGATTACTATCATGCCTGAATTCCATATCGTCATTTCATCAGCACTCACCTTGAAGGCTATGGATGCTGCTGCCAGGGCTGCCGCTGTCTCTCCTGCCAAATCGGATCCTGTAAAGACCATTCTCGCTCATAATTAAGCTTTCAAATAAATAAACAAATAAATAAATAAATAAATAACTTGGATCTCTAGACAGATGTGTATCCCACGAGGATTAGATTTTTCAACCCTTCAATGGCAAGCTAATTTTCCAAGAATGTCTTGGAAAATAAGACCAACGTTTTATATTCTATCCCCTAACTCTTATTTATTTTTCACCTTTTCCCGCAACTTGTCTCCTTCTACAGACTGATTTCCCTTTGGAGCCCTCTTGGGTTCATAGTCTGTTGACTCTGTCCATAAGGGTTTTCAGCTGAAGATTTAAAGAAAGAAAGAAAAGGAAGAAAAAAAAGGTACCATGTAAAGAGTCAGATTTCAGTTCTGGGAATCATATTTACAAGTAACTTCTTCAAAAGGCATCATGGATCGGAACGGCGTATAGTAGATAGAACTCATACTTTGGATGATTAATTTTTGCCTGTAATTTTTCCAGATACTTAAATGATCCTAAGATTTCGTTTAGAACATCACCCAAGATTAAATCGTGTGAAATGTATCAGAATCATTTAAATTTTTTCACATCGCTTCGTTTTCTCTTAAATTTATATACTAAACTCATTTCATTGTGACCCAAACGTTCTATTTTTAATATATCATGAATCCTCACTGTTTCAAGACTCGCCTAAATCTCAATTTTTGCAGTCGAGGAAATAACGATGATGTCATGTATATTTATCTCAGTTTCTTATCTTTTTTCTATTTTTCTCTGTTCCTTTTACCTCAGTTCCCAGGAATGAATTCATCTGTTTATAGTCAGCATTGCAACCTTATCACTATTAAAATCTGTTATTATCACTTATTAATAACTGTTACCCCTTTCCTTTATTATTGCTCATTCACTCTGATTGCCAGTACGATCTAACTTACCAGGTTTGTCACTGTCGATCTTCATGGAGGGTCGTTCCATTGTCATGTCTTCTGGTCGTCCCCAGTAAGCATGGTCCACGTTTCCTTCGCCAACCTTCATAAAATATAAAGAACAAAGAACCCATGTCACTAATACTTTAGCTGCTGGTCTCTGGTGCGGTGGGTTATATGCGTAGCCAGGACAGTGAGTAATCTGTTTATGTTTTACCAGTTCTAACTACTTATCGTCTACTCTGAGTCATGTGCATTGCTCCGAAGAAAATCTGCTTTTAGGAATCTGTGACAAAGTGGGATTTTATCTAAAATCATCATCTTCATAACAGACAGGATAAAGAACTTGATAAAGATTTGCTGAACACGGCATAGGGCTGGACGTAGTTCTTAAAAATTTGGAACGTCTCTCACCTGGCCATAGAATTCTGAGGTAGCAGTGTGAGCCTTGAGGAAGTAATCGGTCGCCCACTTGACAGTTGCTAGACCGTACTCCGTCTGACCTACAAATATGTGAGGCAAAAAATAAGAATATTTTGTTTAAAGCGTGGATGCATGAGTGGATAAAGTGTTTTGAGACGGTAGGGTCATATGGAAAGAATGCCGATTGACAAGTTGGCGAATACAGCGTATAATTTGGAAGTGTTGGAAGGAAGGAGGAGAAGACCTAGAAAACTTTTGGATAGATTCACTTAGCGTGACGAAAATGTTGTCTTCTCAAGGTGAAATCTAAAAATTAAGCACTTACGAAAGTGAAAATCAGTTCTTGCTGTCAATTCAAGGAAGAAATTAAGCTGCAAAACTAAACTCGGATCCTCATCTACCTGCAATTTGGTGTCCTTCTGCAAAATCTATCAATCCCCAAGCGAGCATAGTCGTCGTAAAGGCCATTGGGAAGCCGAACTTGACGTGGTCTCCAGCTGGAAGTAAATTAGGGCTAATACTAGGGCATATAGTCTACAGACATCTTCAATACATGACGGCTCCTCTTGTGGTTTAGCTTTGCTAGAAAATATTTTTGTACTGAAAGGGATAAATTAATTTCAAGATAAAACGCGTAAAAACATGTAGATAACAGAAGAGAAGACGTAATATTCCGAGACTGTTTATGGGTTAAATTTCGTTCAGAGAACTTATGATTTTATTGAA
The DNA here is from genome assembly GCF_040412425.1 of Macrobrachium rosenbergii. Classification (NCBI taxonomy): domain Eukaryota; kingdom Metazoa; phylum Arthropoda; class Malacostraca; order Decapoda; family Palaemonidae; genus Macrobrachium; species Macrobrachium rosenbergii. The sequence continues at coordinate 33,855,312 of NC_089795.1, forward strand.
TCAAATTATACATAAATCATCAACAGTCATATTTCAAGAATGCTTATATTTCCAGGAAGTAAACAGTATAATAATGTAATTTATTGCTCATACAACATAAATATGGCCTGTATTAAAAGGTCGTCTTGAACCCACCATCGAAATACCCTCCAGTGAGGTCGATACCCACGTCAGAGCCATCACCCAGAGCAGAGTCTCCTCGCCACGTGACCCTATTGTCTGCGGGCAGAGGGCCTGACCTCTGAGCCTCGTAGAACAAGTAGGACATGCACAGGACCTTCCGTACAGGAAAATAATGTCTTTTAAGTTTCCTTGGCGGTAGTTGTAAGGACTACGTGCGTGTAGTTCATGTCTGTTTGCCTTTTGATAACATATATATTAATTTATTGCTGTATACTGATAATAGTATAGTTGGATGTTGAGACCTTTGCATCAATAGCAATCATCTGGTGTACAAATGTTTCTCTTCATGTCATCCTCAAGACAATTTTCTTGTTATTAACATTAATAGTAGTAGTAGTAGTAGTAGCAATAGTAGCAGTAGTAGCAGTAGGAAATAATACTTTCCTTTGACGTTATTATAACAAAAGTATATTGAATATTCAAGCGAAACTTGGATATAGCCTTATAAAGTATTCCCTAATGGCAAAATTTTATTACAGAAATGCATAATCCTAATGAATACTCATTACATTTTCACGGTTCTTTAGGAAAGAATATGTAGATCTAGTGGGTGAAACGGGGTCTTACCTGAGAATAGTCGTATGGCAACATTCCAGTTGGATCGCAAGGATTGACCATAGGTGTAGGCGTTGTCCAATCCCCGCTTCCGTCTAGAAAATGACAGTCGACCATAGCCAAAATTAGAGTAAGTACAATAGGGAAAGATTCATATTCGACAAATATAAAAGAAACAGGCCGATTGTTAAATCAATAAGATGAAAAAAGGGTTGAATTAAGCTGTATGAAGCATAAGTTCAAAAGTAAACATTTTAAATGTTCAGTCAGGACGAAAGAAAAATTTGAATGTGCAACAGTGAAAAAGACCGAATATTTAATACCGAGTTAGTAGGATAAAAAAAACTAAACGTTCAGTTCGTACAAAACGAAAAAGAACAATGTTAAATTATTACGAGAAAAATGTTTGAATGATAAATCACTGTAAAAAAAAAGAAGAATGATAATAAATCAGTACTAAACTAAATAGTTGAATGTTGAATCACCAAAAAAAAGATTTCGCAATTGCTTTGAGAGCTGAAATTTCCTTTTCGTCCAGATTAAAGTAAAGCCCATTCACTCACCACAAACATCTTCCCAGTTCATGTAGGCTTCAATCACAAGTGGCTTCTCACCCGAAAACATGACATGGAAATCGAACTCGACCAATTCCCCGGCTCTACCTTCGAACCGCTCGTCGGTGAGGTAGTAATGAGTATCATCTACTTGCAGCGTATGCCCGGAATAGTACTGTTTAGAAGTAGAATGTTACTATTTATTAAGAAGCCACTGTTAGTATCACAATATTACGAGTAAGATAAGGTTCAGCATTAGAGCTCACGTACGCCTAGTGCTTAAAATGCTTTCTGACATTTATTACTTTTTCCGAAGATTTTTGCAACTTGTTATCAAATGTCATCACTGGTTTTTAACCTTTGTATCTTGCCTCGTCTTCGAGATAGGATTATGGTTTTCAGAAATTTTATATCTACATACATATATAAATACATATATATATATATATATATATATATATATATATATATATATATATACATATATACATATATACATATATATTTAAGATTTTGCAACTTGTTATCAAATGTCATCACTGCTTTTCTTAACTTTTGTATCTTGCCTCATCTTCGAGATAGGATTATGGTTTTCAGAGGAATTTTTGTATCTACATACATATATAAAATACATATATATATATATATATATATATATATATATATATATATATATATATATATATATATATGGAACAAGAAGAAGAACATTGCAACAATAATATCAATGTTTTAACTCACTTCCAGGCCGTCCAAGACATCGCTGAAGGTGAAGTTAACTCGAAGACCAGTAAAATCGATCGTAGTTTCGACAGAAAACAGGCCTTTGTAATTCCCGTCCCATTCTGTGGTAATCTGGACACAGACGCACTGGGTCTGGGCCTCCGCTCCTGTCAGTGGCGATCAGGAGTAACCTTTGTTAGCGAATACTCTAGTGTTTACATATTATCTGTGACAGGAAACATGTTTATCCTTAAGAGAAAGGCGGTGGTTCTTTCACTGTTGCAATGAGAGACTCTGGTTGATATGCAGTGCATTAATTATAATCAAGCTTCATCGAAAAATAATTCTGTGATTACGTTAGCTGCAACATATGCAATAGAAACAATACCAGTTACTCTATCTTTTTAAGAGTATGATGTTTGACCCTCCAATTGCGACAGTGGGGACCACATTAGCTCATATGTTTTGGCTTGCATTCTTGTGGTCAGTGTCATAGTACTTCACTTGACATTTGGCGTTTTTACAAGTCCTGATGCCAATAGAACGACCTGTCAAATGCCATTTTCTAGCACAGACCTTAAGAAGACAAGAAAATGACAGAAAATGAAAGGCTGTGACTTAAATACGAAGGGAGACAGACTTGCTCCATCATGGAAGAACAGTTAAAATTCAGGACATCGTTACTAAGTTTCTCTTCGTATTTCATTATTGCATTATTACTTACCTGTCTGAAGACACAGGAACGCAAGAGACCAGAGTGCCAATATGCTTCGAAGAAACATCTCGTCCTCAATATCCAACTGCGGGCACTATTTGCCGAGCTTTTGTTTATATGTAAACTCACAGAAGCGGGACTGAGCTGAGAAGAAGAAGAAACGCACAGGAATTCCCACGCCTACCAGTTTTGTACCGAACTTCGAGCTTCTCCGTTGTTTCCCACGCCTACCAGTCTGAACCGTGTCCCTCCGTTGTTGAGAAAATCATTGCAGTCACTGCCACTAAAGAAATAAAAATGAGAGAGGAAAAATGCCATCTTTATCTCTGGGAAATGGAAACGTCCGTTTTGAAGGAAAAAAAATCGAATGAAATCATTATCTAAGCATCACTGTGTGAAAAAATTTGGGGGAAGAAAATATGTCTATCATGATATACAGTAAAGGCCGGTAACAAAATTTCATTAATTTACCCGAATGGCTTCATAGCATGACAAACAGAGATCACCTTAGATTTTATTTCAATGGAATACTTTGTCAAGTAATTTTATAATTATCAAAGTTGTATTTTTTACTAAAGAAATTACTTCATAATTCACGAAGTAAGCAGGGCAAGAGAAATCACCAGGTGAAAAATTCCAAGTTTTGTAATAAAGGAAATTATGATCATTCACTTGAATTTCATGAAGACGCAACAAAGCAGAACCAAGACATAACAATAAGCACTGCGATTAGAAAGGGATTTTCTTTTATTAGAAACTTACTGAAATTTAAGAAGAGACTGCCTGCCACTTCTTAGATTTCAGTAAGTATTATATGACCAGCTAGTTTGCGCATAAGCACTTCGTTGTCCCCAGTGACCTGCAATATAAATGTGGCACCCATATCTAGTGGTAAAAGTTCTATTGTTTCTGTGCAAGTGTTCTGTATACAGTGAGCTGATTTCTCTATAAACTGAGGTTGTTCTACGTTTGTTGCGGCAGCCTCATTTGAGGTGCTAAGTACTTATATACACTGTGTATGGCTTTGGTTTTTTTTTACGAACATTTTTTCCTATAATCCATTCTCTCTCTCTCTCTCCTTATAGTTCACCTGGAAAATCTTTAACTATTGTTTAAGTCTTCCTCGTGTCTCACTCAACACCTGTTTAAGTATTTCGATATGCATGTTTCATACTCTTGGGAGTATATTTTGCGGATACTGTACCGCAGATACTTAGGATTGCCAAGAGTTTGTTTTTCTTCTTGGTTCGTATTTAAATTTGCTAGCTCAATTTCTTTGTATCTCTTGTAATGTGTTAGTTTCAGTCCGTTTTATACTTTCTTTCCATATATAAAACAACTTCCATAGCTAGAGCAATTGCGTTAGTAGTGGACAATACAATAAAATAGAATAGAATATAGACCTATGAGGTCATTCAGCGCTGAAACGGAAATTGACAGCAAAAGGGTTTGAAAAGTGTAACAGGAGGAAAACCTCGCAGTTACACTATGAAACAATTGTTAGGAGAGGGTGGATCGCAAGATAGAAGAAAGAGAATATGAATGGAGGAGGTACAGTGAAAGGAATGAAAGGGGTTGCAGCTAGGGACCGAAGGGACGCTGCAAAGAACCTTAAGTAATGCCTACAGTGCACCGCATGAGGTGCACTGACGGCACTAGCCCCCTACGGAGAGTAGTGGACAATAATTGCTTGGGCTCATAATGTTACTATGAATAGCAATACAAGAACGAAGATACGGTTCTAGCAAGAAATAAGTCTTTTGCCGAGTTTTTGAATTCTTCAAGGTCCTGGTTACTTTTATCAATGTCACGTGGGAACTTGGTCGGAAAAAGTATTTACTTGGGAAACAAAGTAACCCTGTGAAGGTTATTTGACTCAAAACGGTTTTTCATACTGTCAGAAAATGGTTAAATATATAACTCTTAAACTGATTGAATCTTTTACTTTGGTGTACACACACACACACATATATATGTATGTATATATATATATATATATATATATATATATATATATATATATATATATATATATATATATATATATTAGCTGAAGCCACTGAGAAAGTTCAAATTGAAAGACAGGTGCCAGTACTTTCGTGTATTTTAACATCTTTGTGCCGAAAGATGTGTTAAAATACAAAAATACCAACACTCTATCTTTCATTTTTCCCAGTCTTCAGCTAATAAACAAAATCAGCATGCTTACTTTCGTGATTTCTTAGTGTACATACACACACACACACACACACACACACACACATATATATATATATATATATATATATATATATATATATATGTGTGTGTGTGTGTGTCTTCTATCTTTACTGTATACATATATAATTATATACATATAATTCGTATCCATATCCCATATACTCTGTCATCTGTTCATGTAATTCATGTATCCATTTTTTCAGAAATTTATATATACGTTATATGTTATTGAAGCAAATAAAGAAAAGAAACTACTGTACCAAACTTGAGAAAATCTGTTAAAAGCTACACGTATTGTTGTCCGTCCCACACCTTGGGAAATCTTCCAGGTGACGCATATTTTTGTACGAGATTTTTGCATGACGTAGCTGAACAGGAATAATGAAAAACGAAAGTTCAGGAAAAAAAAAAAACTGTGGGAAAGAGGGAATGTTGATTTTGTTACAGGCAAAGAGGTTAACAACAAAGAATTGTTTAAAAATAACGGAGATATTAAAGACACGGGCGTTTTAAACGACGGAGTATTTGATACAATAATTACCAAAATGGGAAAACCAAGTCCTCTGTCGTCATTATTAGAAGGTAATGTACATTCATATTCTAACCCTATAAACTGTCTCGACAGAAATGTATGGAAATGCTCATTGAAAGAGAGATGAAGTTTGGAAATTCTTGACACTTCACAGACAGAATTATGAAAAAGAAAGACAATACAATTTACCACAAGCTCACCGACAGGAAAATGGGTTTCATTTCTTAAAAGAATATATGGGATTGTTGGGCATTTTAAACAAATAGATGCCACCGATACTTTCATCAGAGACAAAACTCGCAGTTCAAAAGAAATCAGGAACACCAGTTGATGTATTATTTATTCATTTATGATCTAGAGTAGATCACACTACCAGGTATAACAAACTGTCATAATTTGATCTATGCAGCTATGTAAAACATATTTTCCATCATGATCAGTAGTAACTCATCATGGATTTGCCTTTCACTAACAATATTTCATACAATTATTTTAGTCCGTAATCATTCACTGTATTATGAAAAAGAAAAGAATGTTTTATGCAAGGACATATAACGTATTTGTTTCAGAAGTCTGGTACAAAGACTTTGAAATCTATCGTTAAGCAATCGTTTTTAATATTTTCACATCGTGTATTCGTTCTATCTTTGTAATTATATTTAGCAAAGCTCTTGCATGTTTATTCAAATAATAAATTTTGATTTGTTCGCGAAATCTGGCGTTGCAACGATTACGGTCACAGGAGATTTCCATTGAAACCTATCATAAAACAATCACCGGATAATTTTGAAAAATAGACATTTATTGAGCGAGTTTGCAACTAGTTGGTGCGAAGCCTTTGCATTTATATCTGAAGAATGCATTACGAGTTGATTAGACAATCTGACAGCGAACGATGGTAGACTATGGTCATCGATGCGTCTACGATTCATCTAGCTCTCAAAGCTTGGCTGAGATATCTTCAGCTGCCGATAGATGGCGTAGAAGAGGTCGTCTGCGTAAGTCTGCGCTCTTTTCATGTACTCGTTGAACATCGCCTTGGGAACTTCCTCAGGTATGGTTCTCATCTTCCTTTGCGTCGACATGCCCAGCAACTGTGAGCAATGACAGAGAAAAGCGATTATTGCACATGAAAGAGTATGCCTACCGTATCTAAAATTCCAGAAACTACAATCAAAGATGGGGCAAGCAATTACATTCTTGCCCCCCGAAAGGAATAAACATCTCGTTAGTATGTACTTGAGAATGATGTTGCTGTAAAGTATTTAATTACGTTATTGTTTAAGGCAATTAGAAATTATGCTATTTACGAATAATTATGACCACATAAACAAGCTCTTGCGAATCATAATTAAGGAATTATGATTCTTGTGGACGTTTTACTGCACAAGGGGCTCATCCACAATTCTACAGTTAAAAGCATGAATGTGGCAGTGACCACTGAATCGTTTTGTTTCTGGGCCACCCTTGTTAAGGGAAATGGCTTATTGCTGAAATAACAATAATATCGATAAGCTATAAAATCATGAGTGAACTGATAAAATTCAATAAGTAACTTTAAATTGAAATGTCAGTACTCTTGTAAAAATTTGATGAATAATGTAATTCCACCGTATCTTCATTGAAGATATAATGAATATGAAACTTCTCAGCTATAAAACGGAAACTTCTTTGTAAACTTTGTATATGTATCTTAACACTATAAGACATTCACGTTGAATTTCCCGTTATTTTCCTTTTAAAGACTCCATACAGCAACAGCTGGTAATATTGTTTAAAATGCCGGAGAATTCATGTCTGCATTCATAATCTAAAAGAAATGTATAACAGGGATTTCGTATACGAAGCCCCATGCAGACATTTTTTGTCGGGGAAGTGATAACATATGATTTCATACAAACTGATTTTGATAGATAAATGTACACCATGTTTCACATCGATCTTTGCCGTGTTTCTTGCTGTTAATGTCGCGATTTATTTTATCTTTCATTTCCCTTCAAAATTCACAAGACACAGGTGTGAAGACCTCTTTTATGTCAAGGATTTTACATTTTTAAAGCAATAATTATATTGAAGTCTCAGGGTTAAGTGTAACGGTGGCATTCCACAGTTTTCGTTCGCGAACGTTATTCTGGCACTGAGGAAGAAGAAACTCTGTTAGGCTAAAGTTCCAATGAATATTGGTGACTTATTTACACAAAATGGAAACTCGTTTCGTGCTATGAAAACCTGCATATTCCCAACAAGGAATTTTCTTACTAATGTGGCGTGGCACATTAGCAGTCATGCAACTCCACATGGATACTTTGCTGGGATCTGGTTTTCGTTGCATCAGTTAACGAACTCCATACTGAATGTTCCTGCTCCTGATATGCAAACTAGGCACAGTACATCACTATTTGCATATAAATAATTTATATGAAAAACAGTATTCATACAAATACAGTATATCTCTGCTTGCATTTAGACTTAGCAGACGTGAACAAGCTATGGAAAACAAGTATTCATACAAACAAATACATACCGGACACGGAACACCTCAACGTGAATACACATATCCGGCGTGAAACAAATTCTTAACACAGACACACTAAACCTCTGCTTTCTTATGCATACTATACATGATCCACAAATTTGTATTCGAGAGAATAGTGAATCTGTAATAGGCTTGTTTTCTTACCTGCACCATTGAAGCTCTCTCTAGGAAATACAGCATTTCAAAGGCCATGGACACAGTTGGAGCCACAGCTATCACACCGTGGTTTGCCAGCATCAGAATTTCCTTATCACCTGTAATATAGTTGCTATATAAATATAAGTGAAGAGACGACAGTTTACGGCTTTAGTAGCAACAGCAGAAATTGATGTTTTTATAACAGCAGTAGTAGCAATAGATCTGGTTTGTTTCTAAGAAGAATAAGTTACAAGCAATAGAATAGAATAGAATATAGAATTTAAGGCAAAGTCCTAGCGCTGGGACCTATGAGGTCATTCAGCGCAGAAAAGGAAATTGACAGTAAAAAGCTTTGAAAGGTGTAACAGGAGGAAAAGCTCGCAGTTGCACTTTGAAACAATCATTGGGAGAGGGTGGAAAGTAAGACGAAGAAACAGAGTAGGCTATGAACGGAGGTACAGTCAAAGGAATGCGAGGGACTGCAGCTAGGAGCCGAAGGGACGCTGCACAGAACCTTGAGTGATACCTACAGTGCACCGCATGGTGTGCACTCATGGTACTACACCCCTCCGGAGAGTTGCAAGCAATGAAAACGAAAAATTCAACAAACTCTGCAAAGGGACTTAACCTTGAATTATGATGATTGTAACAGTGAGGGAAAACATCAGAGGCAAAAGAATTCCAAAGCGTGTCTCTAAAGGGTTAGGAACAATCAAATCACTAAACAGGGCAATACGGAAACTACAATTATCCTTTTAGCAAATATGATAGTGCGCTTGAATCAATCATTTATTAAGAAACGCTTTCAGTGATCATCTTAATTAGTGATTTCAATAATTAGCGATGGTTATAGTCACTGACCTTTGTTTCTGGAATGCCGTATTACCAAAACAAATAGATTAATCATTTCTTGGGATCTGTAAAAAAAAAAAAAAAATAATACAGGAACGGTACGGGACGTATTCTCGTTTTCCGTAAGAAATGAGAAATACGTGTTTTGTAAACTAGTTTCCCGTTAAAAATGCAGTCAACTCTTCTTCGTTTCTTCTTACCTAATATCTTCGCCATTCTTTCTCCCTCATCGAAGGCATAGGCAACTCCACTGTAAGTAGTATCGTAAGCAATACGATTCCAAAACCTGAGGGAATTCTGATGGACCAATTCCATTTTGAAGTCGTCTTGTAAGCTCGCTGTAGAAAAAATAATCTATTCTTAAAGCCATCTTCTTCTATATACAAGAACACTTTGTCTATACTCAATTTATCTCATTCCGCGAAATAATTTCCTCGTGCATATTAATTTCATGAACAATAATTTACTTCGCCATACAAGGATTAATTTGTTCACCAGGAAAGCGAAATTGATTATTTTAAGGAAAAGAAGAAGAAAATATTAAATTAAGCAACATAGAAATACTTCTTATTAGACTATTACAAAAAAAAAAATGAAAGGTTGTGGAACCACTTCACCCCTTACCATTAAACTTAAAATCTAGAGCCTCATTCCCTTACCTAATGTGGTGGCATAAGGCTGGTGCGTATGCATAACTACCCTAATGTCTGGCCTCGATTTGTGAATGGAGATGTGGATGCAAGAGGCCGTGGTCTCTGGAGACCCAGTTCCTTCGACTGTTTTACCCGTCATGTCAAGGCCTATCAGGTTGCTGGCCGTCACCTGAGAGGTCAAGGTTAGATGTTACTGATGGAGAAAGAGTATCTTATGAGGTTTCACTTTGGTAAGATTTACCTCGCTGGAGACCACCCGTCTTTAATTAGATTCTTCTCTCTCTCTCTCTCTCTCTCTCTCTCTCTCTCTCTCTCTCTCTCTCTCTCTCTCTCTCTCCAACTGCCTTTAATAACAGTCGGCAAACGACCAGTTACCCTATTCACTAATTAAGTCAACGGAGGCAAGCTGGATTCTTAAGAAACGCTTTCATACTGTTCATTTCCTCCTCCGGAAAGGGGGCATCGAACGCAGGTTACAGATTATGAGTCAAGATTGGAACCATTTCGCCAGTACGACAGAGAGAGAGAGAGAAGAAAGAGAAGAGAGAAGATGTCACCATTAATCTAGAATAAAATGATTTTCGGAAAATTTAAGGACATACAGAATAATATTACAAGATGAAAGTGGTATTTATTATTGTTCCCCTGATTTACTGAAATCTCGAGCACTCCTCAAACATAAAAAATAAAAGCTTAAACAGCTTTAAGAAATATAAACAGTCCAGATATAATTATTGGCCCTTCTTCAGGGGAAGTATCAAGTAACAAATGCCAAAGGAAGAAGGTCTGGTCGAGCAGTACATTACAAAGTAGGCTATTGCGCAACAAATAACAGCTTGGAAAAGGCTAGATGGCCCGAAACCAGAAGGAAAAGAAGGGATATAGTACTTGGTGAAATAAGTGACTAAGATAAAATAAACGGCACCTCTTGGCCTCACCTCGTTCCAGTGCAACCCCTGATTGAAGACTAACATGACCTCCCCGTTGCCATCAGCCTTTGGGGCAATGAGCGCTCAAGATGATTCAGGCGCCCTCGTTTAAATGGCATTTCAGACCTCTATAAGCGGCAGCCAGCTCCAGCCTGGCTGCTCTGTAACAAATAGTGAAAATCAATTCTTTGTTTTGATGGTATTGCCACGAATATAGGTCGTTTCTTTCAGATCCTTGCCTTTGCATCAACTCTCTCTCTCTCTCTCTCTCTCTATATATATATATATATATATATATATATATATATATATATATATACATATATATATATATATATAATATATATATATATATATATATATATATATATATATATATATATATATATATAAATTTCTGACTCACGTCAGAGATCGGGCAAGTCTCTCCAGGTGGAAAGCAAGGGCGTTAACCACTGGAGGCCATACAAGTCTAAAAGAAGTTGGAACCTGAGAGCAACTGCACTAAAAAATACCCGTTTTACCTGGGCAAACCCAACTGTACGTCTGTGGATTTTCGAAGATGACTTTCCGACTCAGCAATGACCCAATAGTGAAATGTTCGTCTATTGGTGTCTGAATCCAAAAATGAGAAAAATGATTATCACTGGAGTGCCCGTCCTGGATTCAACTGGAGTTCGGTCCCGACGTCCACGTAATCAAAATTCTTCTGTTCCACACGTGATTGTGTTTGATGGTTTCTATATATATATATATATATATATATATATATATATTTTATATTTCAGAATATATGACACAATAACTATATTCACCATTCTTAAGAATGATAGCCAGAATCATAGGCAATCGGCCCATTTTGGAATTTAAGAGTTGTAGTTTTTACAGGGTATTATTCAAGAATCCAAATGCTCCAAGTAATTTCTCACGTAAGCAGAGAGCCAAAAGAAAGGTATTCCTTCCTTGCCTGTTTTGACCAGCTGGACCATCTGGCACAGTGTAGGGTTTAGGGTAACTGGAAGTGAATGACCTCGAGAGGGTTCTGCCATGACGTAGAGCCACCCTGGACCACATCTCTCCTGTTCTGCAATATGCGTGAAAGGAATAAATAGCTGATTGAGAAGTGTGCGCAAGTGTATTTGCACTTTCTTTTTTAATCCCACATAGCCTAACAGCTTCCAGTTTATATATTATGACTTTTTTGCCCAATACATCTGTAAGAGAAACGTTAGTGTGCTTTTACGATTTACGTTGATCATATCAAGATGTAAGAAGATAAAGGGAGCCACTACCGTTCAGTTATAGCTGCGCAGTTATGCCTGCATAATCGGCCTGTGCAGGAAAATCCTACCCACCTTGGGCAAATCTTCACTACTAATGATACAGTCTATTTTCTCAGTCCTCCGTAGCAGCCATGGTGTCAACACACGATTCTCTGGCTGTAAAGGCTTGCTGATATCATAAATAAAAAAAATCATAAACGTCAAGTAAGATGTCCAGTGACAGAGTGGTTGGAAAAAAAAATTTAATACTCCCTTGCGAATTTGTTAAAAGAGTTTAAATTTGGCCCCAAGGACTTTCATAACGTTTATTGAATATTTTATGAATGAAGGAGGAGTTCCATGGCAAGATAATTATTTTAATTAAGTTAGCATTTTTTTTTATTTCAAAGTTGACATATATAGGCCTAATATTGTTTTCTTCTGTTTCATTAAATATATTTGATACTGATTTGTTTTCATTGTAAGAATGACTTTCTCATGTGTTACAACGAGTGAACATACATAGTTTACCACTGTTCCTTTGTTTCATTTGTGTGTTTATTAGTCTAATTTCATTTCAAAACTGGCTTACATGGGATGTGAACAAAGGATAAACATGCGTAGTCTAATATTGTTTTGTTTTTTATCAGAATGTTGAATATTATTTTGTTCTCATTTTAAAAATGAATTGCATATATATAATGAATAATCATGAATAGACGCACTATAGGCCTATTCTTATTTTGCATTATTTCGCCATGATGAATATTTATTCTTATTCAAAAACTAACTTGCACATATGGTTTATACCCACGAATAACCAAACATACATAGGCTTACTCTGTCCCAACATCCTTTGGATTTTACTTGCCCAAGCAAAGTCTCATTCATATAGTTTTTAATGAAATCTACAAGACATTCAGGAATGATGCTGCCACTTTCAGCCCTCATTATACACAATTATCTTTCCTGTGGAAAAATGGCAAAATTATAAATATATATTATTCTGACATTCGTATCAATTATTAAAAAACAAATAAATCCGATACATCATCAATTTAGGAATAAACACTATTAAATTTAATAAAACTCAACTCTGTTTTTGAATGATACATATCATTTGTCCGGGGACGGAAAGCGAACCGAGCCAAAAAAGTTGCCTAACCACATTAACGTTGAAGTGCGCATGCGCAGCCGTTTGGCCGGAGGCTTATCGATTCAAATGAGCTATTTGCTCAGGCCGTCTGCGCATTAGAGAAAAACTGTGCAGGTTGTTCACAATAACGTTCAGCTTTGCCTGCACAGGCCGAGTGGGCAGGTGTAACAGCGCAGGTATATCTGAACATTAGTGGCGGCCTTAAGGTGAGTTACGCGAGGTCGGTTGTCCAACTCTCCCGTGCATGACATCACATGGTCACTCTCATCGGTAGCCGCTGGGCAAACCAGTACATTCTTCCCCTTGCTTGTGCCAATATCTAGGTGGGAGTTTTCACGAGTTTGTGACAATTCTTGAGGTTTCTGGGACTTAGTACGTTATTGTCGTGGTGATGTGTGCTATTTATGGATGCTGTAACACAGGAAGGGGCAATGTTGGAAGTGAAAAGGCTAGCTTTTATCGTTTCCTTAAAGATCCCGAATTGTATAGGAAGTGGGTGAACATCTGCAGACGTGACCATATTAGGCTAACACCAAAAACGCAAGAGTGTGTTCGGTTCATTTTCAACAAAGCGATTATGCAAGAAACCTCAGGCATGAATTGCTAACTACTGCCCTGCAAATGCAAGAAAACTGAAGGACGATTCCATACTGAACCAACGTTTATCTCTGCATGATAGTGCCACTGTTGAGTCAGGTATTTAACATCTTGATTTTAGTTTGGTTTAGTCTACCTGTTGTTTATTACATTTAAAATTGTAGATGAATATATTAATTATAGACTTATATGAATACTTCCATCAATTAAAGTGCATAAATTATCTTCCGTTCGATTTCAAATGCAAGTAAACCATGTTCAGCTAGTTAAGAGCGATAAGATAGAAATTAGGCCTAGACCTATGTGAAGTTAATAATAACTGCAAAGGGGATATATATTATTTATAATCAGTAAGAAAGATACAGACACGAACATTTTATTGAAATTGTTTTCACGTGCATGAAATGGGCCTATTATTTGTCGTGCAAAGGAAGGAGACAGTTATCTTCGAGAGAGATAGAGAGAGAGCGTTTTGCATAACTTGAATGAACCATAGGTTTATTAGGATAATTCTAGCAATCAAAGGGCATATATATACAGTATGCAATATCTTCCATTCAATTCCTAATGCAAATAAACCATGTTAGCTGGTTAAGATTGACAAAATTGTAATTAGGCCTAGACGTATGTTTGTTGAGAATAACTGCAAAGAGAACATGGTAGTCAATACGAAAGTGAAAGGGCAAACTTTTATTAGAATTGTTTTCGTGTGTATGAAATCGCCAGTTATTTGTTTGGTAAAGGAAGGGGGAAGATTATGAGGGAATTTATCAATTTTTTCATTCATATGAACAGGACTTTTGCAATTTTTTGTAAAGAATTTGGTAATCATATATATATATATATATATATATATATATATATATATATAATATAAATATAATATATATATATATATATATATAATATATATATATATATATATATATATATATATATAATATAATATATATATATATATATATATATATTTCAAAATATTTCAAAACCTGCAACATATGGAAGAGTTATTCAAAACTTTCCATATAAACGATTGAACTTTCGGGGAGTCATTGCAGTATCCAGTCTTCTCGATATTTTCAGGCAAAAATGTTGATGTTCGGAGGATATAATTGAATTATTTTTATGTGCGGGGTTTATTTCAGAACGAAAATATTAAACTCAAAAGGGAAACATACACTGCAAAGTAAAGGTAATAAAAAATGGAAAAAAAATAATTCAGTAATTTCTGATAAACATTTGATAGAATTAAGGCTGTAATGAGGGTGTTAAATGAAATACAAAGTTTGTATTATTTTTTTAATTGACTTTTCTTTTGGTTTCCTTCCCAATGTTTAGTTTGTATTTTATATTCAAGTTTATGAAAAATAATTATAATCTTAACAAAAACAATGCTATAAATTCAAAGAGGCGCCAGTAAGTCGTGTAAACGCTCAGCTGAATCGACTAAACAGAAGGAGAATTGATTTTAATTTATAGTGACTATCAAAATGCTATGGATCTTAACCAGAAAATAAATCTTGGAGTTAATGGGTTGTTCACATAAAAAAAAATTAAGTTAATAAACAAGCCATATGAGCATTCTTAAACATAACGGTGATCACTGAAAATGCTAAGTATTTAGATTAATGAGATGTTTTCCTTAACGGATATTTTCCCATAAGTAGATGGCAACAACTGTGGTGTGTAGTTCAATGCTTATCTATGCCTGCCTCCCAGCATACGTGATTAATAATCTGATAAGGCGTTCAATTACTTAGTCAGTACAAGTGGCTTAGATTAGCTAAAAGAATGCTACAAAAGGTCTCAAGCCTATCTCATTGTACGCGATACTGTTCCACAGCACGATTACACCGATGTACGTAAGAACTCAAATATATCAGTTGTAACTAACAGCTTGTTTTGCTACTCAACCTTACACTTGACAAAATTTCTATAGTTTATAATTTGCAATTGGTGAAAAAAAAAAATACTGCCTAAAGCCATTTCAGACATTTAAACGCAGGTAAGGGTAGGTGAACACAAACTTATGGTCCGTGGAGTGGAGATATTAATACCCTGTTTTTGCCACTGGATGAAAGTACGAAAGCGGTAAATCATTTTTAGGATTATGAGTCTTTGATACTATGGCTTTAGGTCTTTTGGGATGTTTCTATTTATAAGTTCACTTATAAATATGCAGAATTAATCGTGCAGTAAACGATATTAGGCTACTAACATTTGCTTGCAGAAAGAAATGATAATCACTTCCACAGCGCAAGGTCAAAGAGAATTTTCTTAACTTTATAAACAAACAGTTCTCAAGGGTCAACCAACATCAAAGTAAGAATAGCAAGACGCTAAAAACCGGGCTTATAGCGAAAGGCAAGATCTAGAGAGTATACTCTCTAAACCTTGGCGAAAGGGACCACTGAGAACAGATACGACGTGTTTAGTGTAGCATGCAGCATTATATCCTCATCACCGAAGCCTGGTACGTCCTTGGGCACTTCCACCTTGCTATAGTGTCATCCACATGATTTGTTAAGCGTTAAATCTACTTACAATCTGTATATGTAGCTGGAACAACGTTAGCCTCACTGCAGACAAGAGCAACTCTGAAGAGCACCCTCACGTAAAGACAAGTGTTGTTCCTTGAACGTGATGTTCAACTATGTTACAATCGGTCTCAAACTCTCAAGGTCTGATGATTGCTTCTTACGCCTGGCACCGATGCGTACGCGTTGCCATGTGATGATTTTAGTCCATTGCGTTAGGGAGTGCAAGCACAAATTTCTTTCGGGATCCTTTATTCGTAGCACTGTGTCATTACTGCTAGGGAATGAAAAAAAAACGAACATGCTTACGCGAGCTCGCATACACTCACACACACACACACAAAACAAACACACAACACACATATATATATATATATATATATATATATATATATATATATATATATATATATATATATATATATATATATATATATATATATATATATATTTGTCACTAACGTCTCGTCGTTTGTCATGATTTTTCCCTCTTGATTTTGCGAATGTAAATTTTTAATTAAAAATATTCATTGACAACACCCCCGCAGAAAGTTCCCTCCATTATTACAATTCTTCTCAATTCCCCAGTCATGCGTACCCCTCTGCATTTCTGTTTCCTTTGCGTTCCCAAACTACCTGCGCCGACCTTACGGGTAATTTTTCTCCTGACCTGAATCTCACCTGCATCTCCGCTTAATAACACCTGGACCCTCTGCCTACAAATCCCTAGACTGTCCCATCTCATTGTCACCCCATTGATACCTCTTTTCGAACCCTTATCTGGCCATCTTCGTTGGGCGAGTAGGTTCCATTCTCAGCTAGCACACTGCTGGCCGTGAGTTCGAATCTCCGACCGGCCAATGAAGAATAAGAGGAATTTATTTCTGGTGATAGAAATTTATTTCTCATTATAATGTGGTTCGAATTCCACAATAAGCTGTAAGTCCCGTTGCTAGGTAACCAATTGGTTCTTAGCCACGTAAAATAAATCTAATACTTCGGGCCATCCCTAGGAGAGCTGTTAATCAGCTGAGTGGTCTGGTTAAACTAAGGTATACTTAACCATACAGTGACCTTCCTAGGTACTTGGCCGGATTAATGACATGACCTACGAGGAGGACAATGGAAGACCCATTAAGATGAGGCCATCAGAAGTGTCAAAACACAACCGTCACCAGAGCTGTGTGGTATGAATACTGGCCCTGACAAACCCTTTGTTGCCATTCCCTCTCCAGAAGTCACACCGCTAGTATACCTATGGTAGACTCCCTTTCAGGTGCCTCCCTGCTTGTAGACACTCCAATCACCAGTCTCCTGAACTCACGCTGCTAGCCTGCCCCATGCTAGCCCCTTCTACAATGCCACTCGACACCGCCTTCCTACTGGCACTCCACATACTCTTACCTGCTAGCCATCTCCACGCTTCCACTAGTCTGCTCTCCCATCTTCACGCGTCCGGACTTCTCCAGCTAGCTGCCTCCTACCGACATCACCCCTGCTACGATGTCCCCCTGTCCTGAAGTCACCGAGAGACTACACCTGAAACCTTACCTGAAGTAGTGCCTACACCACTGCTTACTGCTGTACGCCGATGCCCTATTAGCCTGCCAACGCCCTTACTCTCCACTGAACTTTCCTCTATTGGGAACCCTGAGTGACAACGCTTCCGCTGATGCCCTTCTGCAGATACATGGCTCTACAAACCTTGTCTTGTCCACGGACCAAAAGTAATGTGATTGGAAGTTGTTTGTAAATCCTGCAACTTATACTTAACCATCTCCCTCAGGGATACCTGTGATTTTGATTGTGGTGGAATTGTGATTAATAATAATGTACCTTAGCTTTACTTACGTATTTGTGCTTAAAGTGTAATTGTTACTTAAGACAAGTGTAAGAGGTGCAAAAAAAACGAGCAGGTAAAAGAGGACTGCTAATTTATTCACGATTCAGGCGGTTTATATAGCAGCAGACTGGCGTCGAGCCGCGAAATACAATGGAAGCCTCAGTGACCTGAGGTCGATATTAAATAACAATAAAAACAGCGATTGAATACACTTTACAATGTAAAAATAGACAGAAGTGAAATTGGATACAATCTTGATGCCTGTGAAAGAAGAAATGCAAGATACATAATTGACAACAGGTGAAGAAAATACATATACAGTTTAATTGATTGAAATCGTGTGACCTGGCACGTTAGGCGTGACTAATTGTATAGGCGAAGAAAATGGGACGCTACCATAGAAAACTTGCTCAGCGGAGACTTAGTGAATGACACGCTCGATGGAGACTCCGCTGACAACTCTGTAGGTGGCTTTACAATACTCCCCCCCCAAGACATGGGACACGTCTGATCAGTCTGTGTATCTGCTGGGGCGCTGGGGGGTGCCATGGCTGCGGGAGAGCAATGGGGGAGCGCCCTGTGCGTGAGGCTGTCTGACTGCGGGTGAGGGCGGCCTTTTTCTGGGGCGGCCGCGTGCCCACTGCTTGCGAGGGGCCAGTTGCGGCGAAGGGTGGCTGGGTAGGGGGTGTGCTGTGGTGACGTCTGCGTCGTCCTCCAGGAGGGCGGGCTTTACCCAGTCTGCCGAAACCCAATCGTTCCTGCCAGGAAGTGCAAGCAGGAATGCCTTGTTGTTCCACTCCAGCACGCGGAAGGGGCCCCTGTAGGGCCTGGTCAGTGGTGGGCGGACGGCGTCATTCCTGACAAAGATGTGAGTGGTGGATGCCAGCCCCGGCGGTGTGAAAGTGGTCGACCTGTCGGTGTATGTACGCTTGCAGGGGGTGAACTTGCTGACCACACCGCGGAGCCTCTGCACTGACGGGTTGTGGCGATCTGCTGTCACAAGTTCGCCTAGGACCACAAGGGACTCGCCGTAGGTTTTTTCAGCTGCGGACGGGGCGCCGTCAGCCCTGGGAGCAGTTCTCAAACCGAGGAGGACCCACGGCAGCTGATATTTCCAATCCTCGGTGGTGCAGCAGGCCATGAGAGACACCTTCAGGGACCTGTGAAACCGCTCGACCAGGCCATTGGCCGCCGGGTTGTAAGCCATGGTAGTGTGGTGCATTGTTCCCAGCAGCCGAGCCAGGGTGGACCATAACTCGGACAGGAAGGCGGGACCCCTGTCTGTTGTGATGTGGTCCGGGATGCCGAAACGGCTGACCCAGCTGGAAAGCAGGGCCTCGGCACAAGCGCTGGCGGTGGCTTCTTGCATCGGTGTGGCTTCAGGCCACCGCGTTGAGCGATCTACCACCGTCAGGAGATATCTGGACCCGCCTGATGGGGGAAGGGGCCTGACGACGTC
Source organism: Macrobrachium rosenbergii (assembly GCF_040412425.1). NCBI lineage: Eukaryota > Metazoa > Arthropoda > Malacostraca > Decapoda > Palaemonidae > Macrobrachium > Macrobrachium rosenbergii. The sequence continues at coordinate 33,874,756 of NC_089795.1, forward strand.
GATGTGGATGTGGCCAAAGCGCCGCCCTGGCTGCGGGAACTCGCCTACCCCGGACTGAGTGTGATGTCCCACCCTGCTGGTTTGGCACTGCAGGCACTGTTTCGCCCAGGACTTGGCATCTTTCTGCACTCCGTGCCAGACGAACTTCTTTGACAGCAGCTTGGCCGACGTCCTGCCAGAAGGATGGGAGAGGCCGTGAATGATGTCGAATACCTGGCGGCAGCAGGAGGCTGGAACCAAGGGGCGGGGCTGGCCAGTACTGATGTTGCAGAGGAGACTTGGGCCCTCGGGGGTGAGGGGCACGTCCCTCCACTTGAGGGACGTGACGGCGGTGCAGTAGGCTGGGGTTTCCGGGTCCGCGGCCTGTTCCCTGGCAAGGTCTTCGTAGTTTACCCCGAGCTGCACCGCGTTCATCTCGACCCTGGAGAGGGCGTCTGCCATGGGATTTTTCTTGCCGAGGAGGTACCTGACGGAGCAGGTGAATTCGGCGATGGCTGAGAGGTGTCGATGCTGCCTGGAAGACCATGCGTCCCCCTGCTTGGTGAAGGCGTGAACCAATGACTAGTGGTCCGTGAAGATTGTGAAGGCTGTCCCCTCCAGGAGGAACTTGAAGTGCCGGACTGCGTGGTACATTACGCAGAGTTCCCTGTCGAAGGTGCTGTAGCGGGCCTCTGCGGGGTTGAACTTTTTGCTGAAGAAGGTGATGGGCTGGGGAACGCCGCTGATTATCTGCTCCAGGACAGCACCACAGGCGATGTTGCTGGCGTCCTTTGTCAGCTGGAGGGGGGCGCTGGGATCCTGGTGTGCCAAGGCGGTTGCCTCGGCGAGGGCGGCCTTCGTCAGGGAGAAGGCCTGCTGCTGGCTGGGTCCCCACGACAGGGACTTTGGTTGGCCTTTGAGAACTTCCGTCAGGGGGTCCGTGGTGTGTGCGATCCCAGGGATGAACCGCCTGCAGTAGTTCACCATCCCGAGGAACTCTTGGACGGCCTTGACGGACGTGGGGGTGGGGAACCTGGTGACGGCTGCGACCTTGGATGTGAGCGGGTGGACACCTGCCGGGGATACCTCGTGGCCTAGGAAGTCGGCTTTCTGGATGCCGAAGGTGCATTTGTCGAATCGCATGACGAGGCCATTCTCCTGCAGGCGCTGCAGGACTGCCCGGATGTGCTTCTGGTGCTTGCTGGGGGACCTGGAAAATATGAGGATATCATCTACGTAGCAGACGCAGAACTTCAGGTCCCCGAGGATGCTGTCCATGAGCCACTGGAAGGTCGCCCCGGCGTTCCTCAGGCCAAAGGTGGAGAAGGCGAACACGTAGAACCCGTGATGATGGAGGTCTGTGGTATATCCTCTGGTGCGACAGGTACCTGAAAATATTATTTTAGAAGGTCTAGTTTAGTGAATATTTTGGCCCCGTGGAAGGAGGCCGTTAGGTCCTGCATGTTTGGCAGGGGGTAGTGGTCGGGCTCCGTTGTAATGTTAAGACGCCTGTAGTCACCACAGGGTCTCCAGGAGCCGTCCGGTTTCTGCACCATGTGGAGGGGGGAGGCCCATGGGCTGGAGGCCTTTTTGCAGATTCCCATTCGCTCCATTTCTGTAAATGAGTCTTTGGCCTCCTGCAGGCGCCGTGGGGGAAGTCTCCGGAACTTCGCATGTGTGGGGGGCCCCGGGGACTTGGCGGAGCTCGGGCCTGAACATGTCTGGAAACTCCGTTAGCAGCTGTGCATATTGGTGGGGGGCGACGGAGCAGATGGTGGGCGCCTTGGGTCCCGTTGCCAAAGGGAGGGACCGGCAGGAGTCGGTGTCGAGGAGGTGCTTCCACCCGACGTCAACTGCCAGCCCGAAGTGCACAAGGAAATCGGCATCCAGGAGCAGGGTCCCCACGTCCGCGATGACGAAGTCCCAGGAATAACTCCGGCCAGGATAGAGATCGACAGGGGCCTGGTGCCGTAGGAGAGGATGGGGGATCCATTGGCGGCCGTCAGGAGGGCAGCTGCATCCGGTTCCTGCTTGAGGTCCTCCTTGGATGCTGGGAAGATCGATCTCATGGCCCCCGTGTCGACCAGCATCATCTTGCTGGAGACGGTGTCGCGGACGTAGGACCCTAGTGATTCTGGGCCCCTGGGTTTTTTGGGCTGCCATGGTGGTCTGTCCTGCTGGCCGCCGCCTCCCCTGTTTTTTGAACGGGCGAGTGAACAGGGCAGCAGGCAGTTCCGGGTGTCTTTGCCAAACCGCTTGTGGTAGTGGCACAGGCCCAGGGAGCTCCATCTGTTGTGGAGTGGCGGTCGCCTCCTGGTGACGACGTTGACTACCTGCTCCGCAGTTTCTTCCTGCTGGACGGCGTTCACTGGGAGTGTGGGCTCTGCTAACCGCTTTGTTGCCCTCACGCAGTCTGTCAGATGCTGTGCCGTTTGGATGAGGGCGTCAAGGGGCATGGTGTGGGGGTGAGGAATCTGGGTGCGGACCTCTGGGAGGAGCTGGCGAAGGTAGATCTCCCGCGACAGGCTTAACTCCTGCTGCTTTTTGCTGCCGTTGAAGTCTGGGAGTGAGAGCAGGTCCTCAATCATGCCCCATGCTTCCACGGTGTTCAGATCATTCCGTGGGTTGACAGCAAGGTTGATGGCGCGGGCGGCCTGCTTGGCGATTGGTAGGGAGCATGTCTCGAGGAGGGCCTTCTTCAGGGTGTGGCATGTGAGGGGGCTTGTGGCGGACACTCGCTGGACGAGTTTTTTATATACTTCCTCCGGCAGGGCGTTGAGGACTGTACCAGCCTGCAGCACTTCGTCGGTCAGGTCCGCTATCCTGAACTGGCTCTCGACCCTGTAAAGCCACGTCGTTGGGTTCCCCTGTCTGAATGGCGGCAGCTTTACGGACAGGGCGGCCCGTGACTGCGTTGCCGGACCAGGGAGTGTGCGGGGTGCTGGCATGGGTGTGGAGGAGCGTGAGAGCCTCGGCGCGGGGGCTGGCGCGGGTGAGATGGGAGGAAGGTACACCTCTGAATCCGCGAGGTTC
>NC_089795.1:33882767-33892767 GCF_040412425.1 Macrobrachium rosenbergii
TGTAGACAGGAAAGAGAAGCAAAATAATATTGCCTTTAAAACTAATGAAGCCAAGCGGGCACGGGGTTGGTGGTGGGGGTGGGGGTCGAGATTTGGCGATACTTCCGTCCAGTGTACAAATTACAGCAACTCAGCAGATTTTGGTAACTCACCTGAAGTTCGGCTGACCTCTCCAGGTAGTATATCAGATCAAAAGCCAGTGATATCGTCGGGGCAACGCAAACTATTCCGTGATGACCCATGAATAGGATGTCTTTGTCACCTAAAAATAAGAATTCAATAGGACAGATTTTCAAACCATTTAAATATATCAGATGAGGACGGAATAAGAATGAGTGGTCATAAAAAATTAAGGTTTGACACTACCTGCTAACTCTATCAGATAAACAAACTTACTGCCTTAAGCAAGCAAGTGAAATATTTAAGAACTTAATAATCCACTTTCTCCGGTGGTTTATAGAAATACTTCGGTATCTTTAGCAAGCTTCTCACGTTAGTTAACATTCTATATCTGAGCGTCTTTCAGCATTCATTTCGTCGCGTGCTTTTACAACAACATGACTATTTTCGGTGACATTTTAAACTTTCCTATATCAATAATGTCCCAGTAAGAAAGTGGTAGTCTGCTATGGCACGGTGTTATGTGTCAGATACCTATTCGGCTGACGAATATCTGAAACGACTGACATCTGAGAAATATAAATACGAGCTTTGATGAAGACCCTAACTTTGTTTCGTGTGTATTTTATATTTGGTGAAGTATATGTTTGCAATAGTCACAACTCATAGTAGTGTCAGTAGTAGAGGTTTTAGCAGCAGGTGTTACATGATGTTCTACTTCTGTTGTATGTTTTTAATGAGAGTTCATTTAAAGTGCCTGTAAAGGCAGCATTGTGAACAGGTGCAGATCTTTGCCATCTGAAATCCACTGAAATGTCAATGAGTGGAAATGAGGATGTGAAAAAATTCAATTACAGCCGGGTGTTCGCAACTGATGTAAGTGTATCACCGTGTTTCGTGAACAAAGATTTGTCTTTATCAGCATTTCATGTTAATGAATGCCTGAGATAGTAAATCCATCCGTATTTACATATGCCTGTTATGACTGACTAAAATTAGCAAAAAAAAAAAAAAAAAAAAATAAGGCAAGAGTTTTTTTTTCACTACTGGAGTCAGAAGGATTATTTTCTTGTGAGCATAATTAACCAAGTTGCGGTAGCCTATGACAGTCGTATGAAAAGTGCAACAGTTTCCCAGAGGATGCTGTGCAATTAGAACCTCAAAATTTCAAGCGCAGATGAAGTGCATTACTACCCTGAAATAATTCACCTTGCATTTTAATCATTTATTTTGTTTCTTTCCTAATAACTGATCTCTTCTCTCTGCATTTCCTATTATCTTCTGTAAATTCTTTCAAGTGACCACCATATTCTCTGGAAGTTTGAATTTCAAGTCAATGGCCCCTGTAGGTTTGTTCCTTATGAATAGGGTTCACCTTCTGAATAATAATGACAAAAATAAAATGGTGATAAAAGGTTTTAATTTCATCACCGATTCAGTATAATTACTTGTATGATTGACAAATAGTATTACCAAGAGCTTTTCCAAGCCGTTTTCCTTCTTCGATGGCTATGGCGATGCCAGTATAGTTGTTATCGTAGGCCACTCTGTTGTAGAACCGAAGGGCGTTCTGGCTGATCATCAGGAGCTCGGGGTCTTTCATGCACGCTGTGAAGAACTGGCTTAGCATCTATAGCTGATGAAGAAGCCTTTAGGAAAAAGAACACTCCATCTACTTGAGTAGTTTACCTTACTCAAGTCGAGGATGTTCGAGAAACATTTGAAGCATGACGGGGGGACAATGTAATTTAGCAAATTAGGAGAATGTTCGGTTACACGAAAATTTCTTGAAAACGACATCATTACATGCAAAAAAAATACAACCAAGAAAAATAAGTAAATTTAAAGAGAGACTTTTTAACAAATATCAGAAAAGTGACTGATATGATAAGAACTTTTGAAAAATTTATTGCTAAATGCAAAACATCACAAAAAATTATAATTTTGGAAAACAGTTAAGCTTTGTAGAACGCCACAATAGATAGGGAAACCATTGATCCCTCAACATATCTTAGAGGTTATAACACTAACCCAATGCTGTGGCATATGGCATGTGCACATGTAATATGACCTTGGCGTCTGGTCGAGTTTTCCTAATACCCAGATGAATGCATGAGGCTGCAACCTCGGGCAATTCTCCTCCTTCTAGAATGTTGACGTTGTCGTCTTTATACTCAACACACACCAGGTTACTTGCTGTCACCTAGGAAATATTTTTTTCCCACTTATTACCTGAAGTGAAGTCACAGTGCTACAAGAAACTATGGCTATTGCAAACCTTTATGTGCAGGTATCTACTAAGTCATGATAGGTTATTTCCTCGTTTCAGATTACGAGATCTTGCTATTGTACAGATTTTAGTCACTGGAATTCCAGCTTAGAATATACTTTACCGCAAATATGGCTGACTGTTTGTGAGAAGACCTAGACTAACCTCTCTCCAGTGAAGGCCGTAGGGGAAGACCAACATTCCTTCGCCGTTACCGTCGGCTCTCGGTGCCATGACACTCAAGTGGTTGCAAACGCCTTCGTTTAGGTTCAAGGAGTCAAGTGCTCTGTAGGTAGCAGCCAGCTCTAACCTCGCTGCTCTGAGGGAAAGTAATGGAATATTAGTCATGTGAAGACTAGTTGTATCTTTATACTAGTGCACATTTTCAACCGCCAAGCTATGAAAACATGACTGATGCTAGATAATATTATTATTATTATTATTATTATTATTATTATTATTATTATTATTATTATTATTATTATATTCAGAAGATGAACCCTATTCTTGTGGAACAAGCCCACAAGGGCCGTTGACTTGAAATTCAATCTTCCAAAGAATATGGTGTTCATTTGAAAGAGGTAACAGGAGCTAATAAGAAATACAGAAAGAAGAGATCAGTTATTAGGAAAGAAAAAATAAATGAACAAATTAATAAATAAATAGATAATAATGCAAGTAAATCATTAAAATACAAGGAGAATTGTTATAGGGTAGTAATGCACTGCATCTTCGCTTGAGGTGTTGAGGTTCCTATTACACAACATCCTCAGGGAGACAGCTCCACAGTTCAACTGTGTGAGGAATAAAGAATTGTAACCTGGTAAGACTGTGAAGATTTTAATGACTTCAGTAGCTGCTTTGTATCAGAGGTCTTCTAAATTGTGTAGATCGAGTTACGATTAGTCAAGCAAGTTTAGGGTTTTTTCGCAAATATGTTCTTTCGTGGCAGTCTCTCCTTTTGATAACAACGTTAATGGTAAACGACGCATGTACGACTCTGCTCTTGAATTACAACCTTAACATTTCATAGTTTATTTATTTTATGGTATGTTTTTTAAAATCTACCCTTTTATAAAATATTCTGTGTTTAGACATTATTATTATTAACTTGGCTAATAATATCAATAATAATAGCAACGAGCCTTTGCTGTGAAAGCTGATTACGGCGTCAGTTAAAACCCTAAATAAAAGTACAATAATTATGATCCTAGATTAGGTGGGAAAGCGTTATTTTTAGGTCATGTTCAGACATCAATCACTTGTTTTCATCCTGGTTGGTTGGTGTGCATAGATTAAACCAGCTTGGTGCCAGCATGGGCCCTTGTCCGAAAGTAAGGTGTCGAAGGAGATCAGAAGACTGCCATGGACCTCTGGACTCTTACAAAACACAAGTCGTGTTTTCCACCCAAAAGCACCAAGGAAAAAAATATCATTCTAAGCAGAGGAGATCAATTTCCGTCTTTCAGTAAGAATTTTCGATATTCCAATCACAGATCTACTGAAGGTCGCTGCAACTCAGAAGATAAGGTATCTTTATTCAGTCGAGATTGCTCTATAGTTCTGATAATATTTTCCTTAATATTTCCCATGAAATCCGTAACAACTTTCATGTCTGTTTCCGCCGTCGAGTCAAAAACTTTCTTCAATTCCAATCATAGATTGATATGAAGTTCAGTGCAACTGTAATAGGTAGAGCTTCGTCTTACAGTCAGACATGTTCAGCAATTCTAATAACAGATTAAATGAAATTTCAAGAGGAAAACTTTCGTTTTTAGGTTAATCAAAAAGGAAACAAGTGGTCTTACCTGTTTGCTCCCCATGGGCAGTCAGGAACAATATATGGCTTGGCACAATCACTTGTAAATGTCCGAACGAGAGACTTCAAGCATCTTGAGACAGCTGATCTTGACAACATTTTTCCTGCAATAAATCGATTATTTATTATCCAGTTTAGGAAGCCACGATATTTTCAAGGGGAATAAAACTTGTCTTCCTACCCAGCAACTGATCAAGTTTCAGTGAAATGTTAATCGCCTGTACGTATAATTATTTCTATTAAGGGAATACTGATAGAATAGAATATAGAATTTAGACCATAGGCATGGCGCTGGGACCTATGAGGTCATTCAGCGCTGAAACGGAAGTTGACAATAAAAAGGTTTAAAACGTGTAATAGGAAGAAAGCCTCGTAGTTGAGTTGTTAGGAGAGGGTGGAAAGCAGGATGGAAGAAAGAGAATGTGAACAGAGGTACAGTAAAAAGAATGAAAGGGGTTGTAGCCAAAGGTCAAAGGGACGCTGCAAAGACCCCTAAGTAATGCCTATAATGCACCGCATGAGCACTGACGGCACTACCCCTATTCGGGGAAGGGAATACTGATGACCACGGCCAAAAAATATAACTGTGCTTCTGGAAGTTAACCAGAGAAGATAAAGCTACTGATTTTGTTGGACAATTTCACAAGAGAACCACTCATATGCATTTCTCTGTTGAATCTGAATAGATTTTGTTTCTTATTTTCCTTTTCCTTTCGTTCTCTCGCAGACCATTTCTTACTGTCGAATAGTAAAGATCAACGGCTTGAATCACAGATTTAATATACATACATACATACATACATATATATATATATATATATATGTATATATTTATATATATATATATATATATATATATACATATATATACATACATACATACATATATATATATGAGGGTGTGTGTGTGAGTATACATATACATACATACATACATATATATAATATATATATATATATATATATATATATATATATGTCTAAAGCATTCCAAGTACCTGGTTATTACAAACTAATCAAAGAATTCAGAAATTTACCTCTCTTCAGCTAGCTATCAGAACTCTCATAGCAACAAAAATTACGACTGAGTGCTCTAAAGGTAACAGTGATCCCTTAAAAAGCTAATTATCGCTTGAAAAATCAAACTTAGTTTATCAAAATAAGTGAGATATCAACAATTAAACAAAAAATATACTACAGTAAAAGGGCATCACTCCATCAAACAACTTCAACTGTTTCCCTGGTCTTAATTCACTTCAGCAAAACTCAAGGAACAAAACATGTTTATCACTTTGCCTTATGTACACAATTACTCCTATTCACTGATGGTCAATAACTGAAACACTGTTTTTGAAAAAATTTTAAATACCAAAATTTATTTTTAACTTCAAAACTTATATTTAGAATTCACAATCTGAAAAATTCAATATTACTTGAAAGCAACACAAAATTTGATTAATTCTTGACTTAAATTATTAAACAAAACTAAATCACAAAACTTTAATTTATCAAGAAATTAAATTAATCAAGCGAAATTTAAACTATCAAGAATTACTCAAGATTTGAAAGGAAAATCTCAATAAATGAAAATTAAATCAAGTATGGAATGTTAAATTATCAAGAAATATTTAAAATTCTAAGTAAATAAATGTTAAGTCACCAATATATAAAATGTAAAAAATCAAAAGATTGCAAACACAAGAACACACAAAAATGCACAAAAGATTTATTAATAATAATTTCACTAAGACAAAAATTCTCTTGATATACCTTATTATACCATGGTAATAATAAGTAAAGTTCACTTTACCTTACACAAGCTTGTGAAAACCTTTATCACTTGCAGCTGCTCTACATTCAGTTTGTCATGTATCCCCATGCGTCTTGGTCATGATTGGAGGCACAAATGAACTGTCAGATACCATGTATCTAACTGGGAAAAACACCAATGTCAACATAAGGCCACCTGCAGGACACACCTTTTCACAGACTAGTTCAATTAAATGTTTATTCATATAAATATTTTATATATATATATATATATATATATATATATATATATATATATATATATATATATATATATATATACATATATATGTATATATATATATATTATATATACATATGTGTGTGTGCATGTACACACACACACACACACACACACACATATATATATATATATATATATATATATTGTTGTAATTTTAAAGCTGGGGTCTTGCTTGATCAATGGGGTATACTAGGATGATAAGCAAACTTACCTTAATTACCACAAAAATCTGGACTGGCCTTGGGGACAGCTAAAATTACAATCAGCAAAATACGCCGGAATGGCTACTTCAAGAGGGAAGCGATTAGATAAACTCTGGGGTTTAACTTAATTCATTATGTTTACATAAGAAAACACACCAGAAGAATGGTAGCATAATTCTGGGGTAATGAGGCGAGGGCCGCTATGCATACAAAGTGACACACAGATCCACAGTTGGGTAGACCTATCCTGCAATTGAAACACTGGTTACTTAACCGAAACTAGCACTATAATGAAGGAACCAGGGAATTGCATACTCACGGCTACTTAACCGAAACTAGCACTATAATGAAGGAATCAGGGAATTGCTTAGAGGATGCCTAGGCTGAACTCGATTCCAGTGAGTTGAACGTCAAACGATTACGTTACTCTTCTCGTAAATGCTTTGCAAATTAAACAGCACAAAATATAAAGCAATAGAGGTTTCACTGTAATTATATCACACTATGAAAAAGAAGGGAACACAGTTGGAGGAGAACAAGGAATGTGGCTGACGAAAAACCTTAAAACCTGGTACTTTACCTTCCTTTAGGAGCTGAAGTTCTCTTCTTATGAGGGCCAGCAGTGGGGGAGGGCAAGCAAATTAATTCACAACGAAAGTTACTTTGGATACTGCCAGTCACGTGTCCAAAAATAGGCAGTTGACAGAGCAAGGGAATCCGTGGTGCTGCCGACAATTTTGAGGTATAGCTCCTCTCTCCAGGGCTCTTTATAGCTTCAGAAGTTACAGCTTTCTCTTCATAGATGGCATTGTGATCACTCTGCCCACGTGGAACTGCAGGCAGCATGGTTCCAATTTTAAAATTGCGGAACACAGGTGGTCAGCCTGCCAGCTGGCCTGACTCTGGTCAGGTCCACACCTGGAATTAAGGGATTTCCGACAGCACTTTGGACAAGAAAGGGGTTTTCCCCTTAAAGGCAGGGTGAGAGGTTTTTAGGGTCGAATTTCCTCACAGTGAATCACACTAAATTTACCTTATTGAATTGCTTAGTCCTTTTACTTTAAATTATTGTGGGAAAGGTGGCGTGGGAGGGAATATTCTTAATACCTCCCCTACCTTGACGGCATTTACACCCTTAGTCGGGTTGAAATGGCTAAAGTTACATTACCACAACAGGCAATAATTTCTCTCTTCACAACCCTTGGGGTACATTAGTCTAAAATATAGTATTTCTGCTAAATATCAGAGCCAATTATAACCAAAAGAAATCACTTATGACTTTTACTTTACGTTGCAGAATTAATTTATGCTGCTGGCAACAGTAATAATTTTACTCACTAAGAAATGATAATAAGCAGCATTTAATGAATATAAGATAGCTAGATTATTACATAACTGGAAATAAAATTGAACTGCCGTCGTGAGGTTAATATTGTTATACTCAGAATACTCCATGCACTTATTAGTAAAACTCTTAGTTACAAGTTCATGTAGTCAATATACCTTGAGGAGGAAATACAACGAAATTATTCGTGAGTTTTGTTAGGTGCTACCACGATTTTTGAGAGCGACGGCTCAGCGCCATTCGGGGCACTAATAACACTTGTGCCAGAAGCACATATTATAAGTACATGTGATGTATCAATACGTAGTACTGGCTACGGAAGCCAGAGGTTATAAATTACTAGGAAAGAGCAATTATAAAAGAGATTATCTCTCTTTGGGAGTCACTGAAAAGGCATACCGGCAACATGGCAATGTTTGCGTGTTCTTGTGTTTGCAATTTCTTAGTTTTGCCCAATTTTTGCGTTGGTGATTTAACATTTATTTACTTAGCATTTTATATATTTTTGATACTTTAACATTGCATACTTCATTTGATTTTCGTTTGTTAAGATTTCCTTTTCAAATCTTGAGTAATTCTTAATAGTAAATTTTTCTTAGTTAACGTAATTTCTTGATAAATTAAAGTTTTGTGAATTAATCTTGTTTAAGAATTAATTAAATCTTGTGTTGTTTTCAAGTAATGGTAAATTTTTCAGATTGTGAATTCTAATTATAAATTTTGAAGTTAAACATAAATTTTTGTATTTAAAGTTCTTAAACACAGTGTTTCATTTGTTGACCACCAGTGAATAGGGTTGTTTGTGTGTGCATAAGGCAAAGTGATAAACATGTTTTGTTCCCTTTAGTTTTGCTGAAGTGAATTAAGACCAGGGAAACAATTATGGTTGTTTGATGGAGTGATGCCCCTTTTCTCTAGTATATTTCTTGTTTAACTGATAACACTACATAACAATTTTTTACAAAAGTTTTGTTTATTTTATTTTTGTTGCTGTTTATTAATAATTTTTCTCTGCTGATTCCAAAAATGTAATTATTTTTTTCTGTATCATCGACCGTTATAGAAATATATCGTCTTTCAGTGTTATATATATTCGGAACTGTTATATGTTCTGCTACCCAGTGAATATGTAATTTTCTCTTTGAGATAAATCAATTACTAAGTTCTGCTATCTTCAGGATGGCTACTAGAGGGTGTACAAATTCTCCAGTATCATTTTGCTATGTGTGTGGTTATTATATTGGAAAAAAAACAGGTATTACATAAGATCGTGAAAGGTGCCAAATTGTGGATAGCGTACAGACTCTATTTCGGAATGCCCATGGGTGACCAGGACAAACATGGGCCCCTCATGTGATATGTGGAAGCTGCCGATCTACTCTAGAAGGATGGTTAAGGGGTACAGGAAGGACAATGCTTTTTGCCGTTCCCAGAGTATGGAGAGAGCCGAAGAACCATCACGATGATTGTTACTTCTGTATGACTGATGTGACAAAGTACAGAAAAGTGAAGGAAGACAAGCTATGCAGTATCCAGACATCCCATCATCTAGAGCCCCTGTCCCACATGATGGCACCTTACCAGTACCATAACCACCACAAAATGTAAGTATACTTATCACACTCCCCAAAAGTCTTACTTTTAATTAACTTGAACATTAAATATTTACTAGCTATGCATTCATTTTCCTAAAGATGTATGGAATACTAACGTTGTTCAAGTCTTTGTTTAAGTTGCTGTATGTAGTTATTTCTTTCCTTTCAGATGGAAGGTGCAATGGCTATTTCATCTAAAGAGCCAGCAAGTAGCAGTAGCCAAGAAATGGAGGAAGCTTTCGTACCAAGAACGACTTCAGAACCTCAGTATCAAGGACGATGGGATACTGCTATGATGGGAGATCACATATGGTCTCTAGTCAGGAAAGATGAAAGTATGCACTCTAGAAAATCCCGATCATCAAAGCACTTCTGATCTTAAGAAAAGAGTTATCAAAGCATTTGAAGTGCAGAATTGTATTGTTTCTTTTTGTTCTAACTAATATTGTACTTCCTAAATACCATTCAAGACATGAAAAAGTATGTATTGTAGTGTAATTATCCTTAGAATGTTAGAATAGGTTGAACCAACATACTGCTGTAGAGAAAAGTTGAGTATAGAACGAGAAAATATGAAATTAAGAATAAATTAAAAA
>NC_089795.1:33897767-33945267 GCF_040412425.1 Macrobrachium rosenbergii
CAAAATCATATTAAGGGTAAAAAATTGATTGCTCTCTAAAAAACGTATAAGTTTTATAAAGCTCTCCCACAAAATATATATTTGTACAATAAGCTGTAGGTCCCGTTGCCAGGTAACCAATTGGTTCTTAGCCACGTAAAATAAGTCTAATCCTTCAGGCGAGCCCTAGGAGAGCTGTTAATCGGCTCAATGGTCTGGGTAAACTAAGGTATACTTAAACTTTTTTGTATGGTCCTAAAATATTTGTGTTCTTCAAGCACTGTGTTTATATATTACCAAAGGAGTAAGTTAATGTGTTTATTTGCTTGTATTGTAATTATGTGAAAATTGAAGTGTTTTCTTTGAGTAAGCTTTAGAAAGATGTGAGTTTAGCCATTTTTTTTTAAAGTGAAGGTAATCTTTTGAGAGATTGATATAATCTTTAATCATATTTTGTCTTAGTGAAATTGCTGTTGGTATATTTCCATTTTTTGTATGTTTCATCCTTATATGTCTTTTTGTGTAATTTTAAAATGTTAACCAAAAATTTGTGTTGGTGATTACTTAGAATTTTGTTGGTGTTAATTTGCATTATTGAGATTTTAGTGCATACTTATTTTGAGATTTCAGTGAGTACCTGTATTGATTCCCATTTAATAATATATTTGTGAACACTTGGGCTAATTGCAGGTGTTCAGATTTATATCTAAAACTTGAGTGAAAGTTAATGGTTTGAATTTTAATTAAAGTGATTTCATGATAAATTAAAGTTTCGTGACTTAATATGGTTAAGAAATACGTAAATCTTACACTGTTGTCAAGTAATAGTGAATCTTTTTGAGACTGTGACCTCTGCTTATTACTTTTGAACCTAGAAATAAATTTGTCTGTTTAAAGTTTTAAAAAGTATAGTGTTCCATTTTGACCACCAGTGATTAGAGATATTTGTGTGTGTGTATAAGGTAAGTGATATATCTGTTTGTTCACCTGAGGCTTATCTAGGTGAAATAGAACCAGGGAAACAATTATAGTATTTGTTGGAGTGATGCCCGCTTTCCCTAGTTTGTTTATAGCTTATCAGTTGTTACCTCACCCATAACTTGATAAATTTAGATTGAATATTCAAGTGTTAAGCAAGTTTTTGAGGATCACTGTACCTTTAGGTATTCAGAATTAATATTTTATGAGGTTTCAAATGTCTGGCTGAGTGAGGTAAATTTTTTGGTCTTATTGTTTTGTGTAATAAACAGGTACTTGATCACTTCGTGACAATATATATATAATCATATACTGCACACTTAATTTCAAGTATATATATATTTATATATACACATATACTCAAACACGCATATATATACACATATATATATATATATATATATACACACATACACACATACTGTGTATACCATATATATACATACATATATATATATATATATATATGTGTGTGTGTGTGTGTGTGTGTGTGTGTGTGTTGTGTGTGTGTGTGATGTGTATATATATATATATACATTATATACATATACATATATATATACATATATATATATGTGTGAGTGTCTGTTAGTATTTATGTATTTATGTATTTATATATATACATTATATATATATATATATATATATATATATATATATATATATATGTGTGTGTGTGTGTGTGTTACAGTCAAGCACACGTAATCAGTCATTACGCGTAGTGACTGAAATTTCAGTCATCACGCGTAATGCACTAGGGACATTTGATCCCCAGGGCTAGTACTAAACATAGTACTAAACTAGTACTAAACCAGGCAGTGTAGATGACTCACTGTTTTGACCCCAGGGACTAGTACTAAAAGCCTCAGTCATTCTGAAACTTTTATGTTATTCCTCTGTCTCACACACACATATGCGTGCGTGTGCGTGTGTGGTACAACATTGGCGTTTCCAGTTGATCTAAACGCCCAAATTATGATAAACAACATTGGTGGGTCGCAAACTGGGCGAAGAAGGACAAGGGGCCTGCAACAACCCCCTTATCGACACTGGCTGAACCTTGAGGAACGTGCATGTGTCGAGACCCTTCTATTGATAAATGTCACAGGATGAATGAAATGTGTTTGAACCTTTTTGAAATGTATTATAGATTGAAGAATTTAGGCTAAAGGCCACGCTCTGGGACCTATGAAGTCATTCAGCGCTGAAACGGAATTTGACAATAAAAAGGTTTGAAAGGCGCAACAGGAACAATTGTGAGGAGAGGGTGTTTAGCAAGATGGAAGAAAGAGAATATGAATGGAAGAGGTACAGTAAAAAGGAATTGTAGGGGTTGCAGCTAGGGGCCGAGGGGTCGCTGCAAAGAACCTTAGGTAATGACTACAGTGCGCCTCGTGAGGTGCACTGACGGCACTACCCTCCTACGGGGTTGGACCTTTGGTTTATTGTATGAAAATACTGATGGGATTCAGAGACATGTACAAGGTCTTGTTGCTGGTTGCCAAGTGCCTAATTGACCAACTTAATTGTATTCACACTCACACTCATAAGAACATACATTAACTCGCGTTACCTCGTGCAACTCGTAACAACACACAAAAGGTTTTACTTATAATTAACAGTTTCAACATAATTTCCGAGGTAGTTCTATCTTCGTTTTTCAACATAATAATGCTGCATTATTCACTGTAACAACATTTTTCAAATTGACAAACTAGCCACTGCAAATACCACACCACCTTGGTCAACAGTGCTTTTGATCAAGTTTTTATGGCGTTATCATATTATTGTTTCAGAGCAAGCTGTGCGACTTCCACCTGACTCAGATCTTATATTTTTTACGAGTCATTGCTAGTAATATAAAAGATTAATTTTATCTTACATAGTAGGAGCTCGCAAAGAAAACTTACTATTAATTTCTGAGGAAATCCTCGCGGAAAAATTTGATGGTCAACAGGAAAATCATCACCATTTTTCATCTTGAGTTGGATGTTGCGAGATTTCATTGAATCGAATATAGAATTTAGGCCAAAGGTTTGGCATAGGGACCTATGACGTCATTCGGCGTTGAAAGGGAAATTGAGAGTAGGTTTGAAAAGTGTAACAGGAGGAAAACCTCGCAGTTGCACTTTAAAACAATTGTTAGGAGACGGTGGATAGCAAAATGGAATTAAGTGAATACGAATGGAGGAGATGCAGTAAAAGGAATGAACGCGGTTGAAGCTAGGGGCCGAAGGGACGCTACAAAAACTGAACTGCGAATGAAATATCGACCCCATAGGGATAGTGCCTACAATGCACCGCGTGAGGTGCACTGACGGCGCTATCCCTATGGGGTCGATATTTCATTTGCTGTGCAGTTTTATTTTATAAAATACCTCAAGTAATTTTGTAGTTTTTCTTGTCACTGAATTTTCTGGTCGAGTCTGGAGTGTTTCTTCACTGCAGTCCTGTAAAACATCTTACGATTCCAAGTTACGTGCACAGTCACAGAATTCTAGCCGATTGCAGTCCTTTCATAATATATTTATATTAAAGTCTTAATTTTGAAACATGAATTGAATGCCATTAACATAAGTTAATTGTCACCGATTACAGCTTCCTAAGCTACTTTCTGAAATTATGCTGAAATAAGACGAAACGCTTGTTATGCTTTCATTCAAACGATGCTTTATCTCGATTCTACACAATATGATTGAGTTGGATTAATGAAATACATTTGTATACTGACGCTTTATTTAAAACTGAAGGAATAAAAAGTAACACGCATAAATCATTACGAAGTATTATGTTACAATTATAAAACAGACTATATTGTAAATCCCCAAGACAGGAGACTTACGGGCGTCAAATTACATTATTTACAGAAAGGTATTTACAAGCTTTCGGCCTTATTATGACATTTGCATCTAGAACTCCTTCAAGTTTTGCATGTTAAGAAAAATCGTGAGGAGAGATGGATTGGAATCCTTGTTCCCGAAGTCCGACAAAGGTGCAATGTAATTCCATCAAAGAATAAAACCCACATGGAATTCCCGGTTAATTATGCGTCCCGAGCTGAAGTGTTACCTGTATAAAACATAGGACTATACAAATTCCTTTTAGCCAATCAACATCTACCGCTAAAATAAAACCAGGAAGATGCTCAAGACGGTTGTTAGCATCCGTTCTCTCATGGCAGGGGCGATTAAGTTAATGTCATGAAAATCGAAGATGTTACTGCTTGGATGAAGGTGTGTAATTCGGTGACGACGACAAGGACGGCATCGAACTCTGGGCTGAATGCGACTCTTCACGAAGTGATACCTCTTCATCGTCTTCAACGAGCGGCCCTATCAGGCTGTCAATCCGCCTTTGACTGTCAGCCCACATGAAATGCCGGTGCATAGTCGGGGGATTCGACAGAACGTTCTCTCGACTGAGCAGGTAGACCGAGTATGCAGGGAGGGGCAGACGTCCGTGGAGTTGGGACCGTAACAGTATTTGGTCTCTCTGCAAGGCGAGCATGTATCTGTTCAACAGATGGAGGTACGTTTCCACGCTCGACAAGCGCAGCTTCAGACAGTAATAAGAAGCGTCCCGGCCTTTCTTGAAGGAGACCACGTTCATCTTCTTCATGCAGAGGTGATCCTGCACCATGTCCTGGAACACCTTCAGGGAGACGGACATCTTAATCCTGTTAATCTTAAGTAGATAAAGAAGGAAGTCCACATCCTCGCTATGTATCTGGTTAGGCTCTGGGGAGGCGGTGACAATGGAGCCCAATTCGTTGCCGAAATCCATCAACGATCGACAGTAGTCAAGTTATTTCTGAACGTGATGCCTTTCTTGTTTTGCTGATTAATGGAAACCTCACGACGATGGAGTAAGATAAAAAATATAATGCTCCCTCCAGTATGGTATATCTTCTGCACCAGCAGTAAGCTGTCTCTTTCTACATTTAGTAAGGCACTGACTTCTCCGGTTTTAGTAGTGAACCAAGAAAGGCGTAGAGTGTTCTGTAGTTGGGCATTTGAACTAAGTAAAGTCGATGTTTCGCAAACGACCAAGTGCTTATTTATGATCTTAGCAAACAGCTGTTGAATCATTTTGTTTATTAGTAAACGACTTAGTCTGACTTTGCTTAACTTTGGGCCCATAGAAATTTCCCTAAATGTAAAATGTGTTTTATGAATACTTATTAAACTTGGAAGGCTAACATAAAATATATGTGTATATATATATATATATATATATATATATATATATATATATATATATATATATATATATATGTGTGTATATATACATGTGTGTGTATGTATGTATGTATGTATGTATATATATAATTTTTATCACATACACCATAACATATTTATATTCACAAACATTAAGCTCCTGATAAAGGTCAACGAAATACTGATTATAAGCCTTAGAGCTGTTTACAGTAAAGGAGAATTGGCAGAGGAATTTCCATATTCTGTTGCAAAAATATTTCCTTTTTCCTTGCTTTTATTGTTAGCTCTGTGAATTACACATGGACGCATGTGTAGAAGGCTGGGTTTGTAAATGCAGTATAATATCACGTTTAAATTGCGCATTTTTATCACGTAAGGGGCATTATTAAAATCATTCCTTTCTCTGACAGCTCAACGACTTTTATTTTATTTTAGAGATTTTAGCATGCATTTTAACGTGTATTGGATGTATTTTAATCCGGCTATTGACAGCGAATCTAATTTCCTTACTTATTTTAAGCTGTCCCCCAAGATTTGTTCTCTAGTTGTAAGCAAATTTTCGAGCAATGTCAAGTTGAAATAGCTGGTCAGTTCTTAGGTAGAAGAGACGAAAAGGTGTGGCCGAAAAGCAAGAGACTGTGTTTTTACTATTAGTATTATTATTATTGAGAAGATGAACCCTATTCATATGGAACAAGTCCACAGGGGCCATTGAACTGTAATTCAAGCTTCCAAAGAATATGATTTTCATTAGAAAGAAGTAACAGGAGGTAAAGGGAAATACAAAAAAGAGAGATCGCTTATTAAAAAAGAAAAATAAATTGATAAATATAGATAAAAATATATGTAAATTATTAAAATGTAAGGAGAACTGTATTAGGATATTGATGCGTTGCATCTTCGCTTGAACTTTTGAAGTTCAATTGCACAACATCCTCAGGGAAACTGTGCATGGCGTACTGTTAATGGGTATCCTCCCCGGGTCATATTAATGAATAAAATTAATCCTTTTTATTAATCGTATATTGCCTTCAGCTTATTTGACATTTCCATTTTAAAAATAGTTGTGGCGTAAACAGAATGTCTCAGCTTCAAGTCGTAAGCCAGAAAAAAAGAAATACATGATTATACACTTTTCAAGACAAAGATTACAAAACTTTATCCCTAAAGTTCAAACCGTTATATAAAAATTTGTATATTTATTTGCCGTTAATTGACCTTATTAGTCTATTGAAATATTTTCTTGAGCTAATTCAACATGAAGGTTTCTTTCAAATTGTTATCCTGATATTTTTGGCATCATCATCCTGAATAACAATTCAACAATTATTAATTTCTCAAATTGACAACCTAAACGTATTATCAAATCTTGCTGAAAATGCTTCGGTTAAATTGGTAAACTTACTCTTTCATTTATTTTTTTAACTGTTGACAAGAAATATTTACTTTTTATATAATCGTAACAGCAAGCACTGTAACAAATGACAGTGGAAAAGCCATTAAATTTTAGACTTTGTGTTGCTGAAACATCAGATCCGGTTAAATTGGTAAACTTACTCTTTCATTTATTTTTTTAACTGTTGACAAGAAATATTTACTTTTTATATAATCGTAACAGCAAGCACTGTAACAAATGACAGTGGAAAAGCCATTAAATTTTGAGCTTTGTGTTGCTGGAAAACATCGAATTATCAATTAGTTCGCTAAAATATCCGATTATTTATTAGCTCATAAAAACATTGTTATTAACTGGTTAACGAGTTACTTAGAAACTCCAATTTGAAGCAATTACTTAGCAGCCTTTGGTACCAGGAAAGTGCATTAAGGAAAAATTCAACCCATGTTTAATATGTAATATTATTTATTACATAACTAGTTTACATCTCAAAAAATGCACACATATTAACAGTGCAGCGTACATTTGGAATAAAATCCTAGTCTGACTAAATAAGTAGTCATAAAAATAAAAATCTTGTGGAACATTGAAACATAACAAAACTGCTACACATAAATAAACTGCTAAACAACATTACAAATACACTTTAATAACTATGAACACTAAACAAAATCTTATTGAACCCCTATGCTAAAGTATGTGCAGTAAGCTATTAAAAAAAAAAAAACTGTCGTGCCACTGGACGATGTAAACTTAAATTTTCGTGTCTCAAGAGATATTCTTGCGGTCCAGGAGGTTACTGACGCTTTTCAATGGTATGAACCATTTTTTTTTCCTTTAACCTAATGAAATCTTTAAAAATCAACTGCCTGAGACCCGGTGGTGGTTAGGACAAGACACATGCACGGCACTCGAGCCTTGGGGGTCTTGACTTTGCCTTCCATTGAGACTTTCTCGACGAGAGCTCCTGAACCTCACGTGTAGGCTGATGGCTTCCTCTACAGTCATAGCATGGGTGGCCCTGTGGCGGTCACCCCACAGGAAGCGCGTGTGAATATTGGGAGGTTCAGACAGAATGCGGTGGGTGCTCTGCCTCATGGTGTCGTACAGCGTGTAGTGCTGAGGCCCGCTGAGCATCGTCATGAGCGACAGACAGTCCCGCCAGAGTATCAACAGATACCTGTGCATGAGGTGGTGGAAAGGCTCCTGCACGGACATTCGTATATCCATCGTGTAAAGGGAGGAGACTCGCCATTTCCTGGCAGCGACAGTTTTCATTTTTTTGTCGCATAAATGCTGCTCTCTCATCTGGTAGGACACTTGGGTTGCGATGAGAATTTTCGCTCTGTTGATGACCAGGAGTCTCTTCAGGAATTCCGTGTCCTGACCCCAGATCTCTGCGTCTTGACTCAGGTCGAAAAACGATGGAGTGGTGGTAACGGTCGTTCCTAAAGTCCCACCGTAATCCATGTTACCGTATGTGATCCGATAGCGAGATATTTTTCTCTTTCCACAACTTTTCGTTTGAGGAGAATGTTTTGTCAAAACTCCGAACCGAAAGTAATCGTAGTCTCAGTCAGTGTGACTGTTAAGTTCCTTTCCTTTGAAAGAAAGAACGTGGGCCTTTCCAAAAAACACCGAAGTCTGTAAAAGTCAACTGCCAGTTTTAATATAGACAATGCTTACCACTGGGCATTTCGGTTATTTTCTCGTTTTATTGCACTCCATATCTTTTAATAGGAGAAATTTAACTGGCGAAAAGAGTACTCATGGTTATATGGAATTAACTGCAACTTATCATTTCTAATCTATTAATCTAGTAATCAGTTCCTTGGTGTATTAACTCTCATTTATTTGGAATTAACATGGAAAAAGGCCCTTTTGTGGTTATTTTGATATTAGTTCAACAGTGCGCCTATCACTTGACCAGCGAAGTACTTTTGAGTGGCTCTTTGTAAGGATATTGCAATTTTCAATGAAGTGGACTGAAGTATTACTCTTTAATAAAAAAAAAAAGAAACAGAATACTAAACGCAAGCATAAAGAACCATGCTGAATTCAGTCAGGATATGATAAATTTAGATAAAAGAACATGAACGTGTTCAGTCAGAAAACAACATAGTTAAACGCAAATACACACACACATACACACACACACACACACACACATATATATATATATATATATATATATATATATATATATATATATATATATATATATATATATATATATATATATATATATATATATATAATGTGCGTATGCGCTAGATTGTGAGTGTGTATGTGTGTCATCATTATGCTTTTGTATGAACAAATTCATGTCCTTTTATCTAAATTTATTATATCCTGACTAAATTCATATACATACAGTATACAGTATATGATGGCATGGGTAAAAGGAGGTTGGATATGTTTCATCCATTTTTTCCTTTAATGGCGTTTTAATCTGTGAAAGCTTCCAAACCGGTCAATAAAACTCATTATTTTTATATATAAGTGTTTGCAGGTTATGAATAACAATATTTATGCAGCAGCAAATGATTCACTAGCACTTGTTTATCTACTTGAGATGGTTTTATCGAAATTAATCAGAGTATATTTATAAAACATTTTTTTTAAGATAGAAAGGCTCTGCAAATCCTTCCCTAAGATCCTGAGACTTCTTTTGCCGTCATCGTCCTTTAGAATATTAAGTATCGTTTTTTAATGATTGTTATTCTCATGGATCCTAACAATATTTTAATTTTTCAACTCTTAACTGAAGCATGAATATGTCTGTATTCTTGATTTTTGTATAAAATATTTGCCAGTTGTAGAAAGTCTTTTGTAATAAGATTTTTTCTATTTTTTTATAGATATGATTACATGAACATAATTTGCCTTTCATTCATGTGCAAGAAAAAAGGGCACTTCGTTTACCGTAGTATCCCTTATCGTCCACATCGTTTTCTCTAATACCTACACATCCCACATAAGCTGAGGTCAGTTAAAAACTAGGGGTAACTATTCCAACAAAATTCACACTTTGCGTGGTGATTGTCGATTTATCTCTGTATGTACCATTTTCAAAATTCAGGGGCGTCATCTGGTCTCTAAAAGTTGGTGGGACATTCTGAAAATTATAAGGTTACTATTGGCAAGCGAAGCGAAGTGGTTTGGTGTATTTTAATGCCCTATAAATATGAGTGTATGAATGATATTAAGGGGAAATAATGACTGATTTATCAATATTAGCCAGTCAACAAGTTTATAAAGCAACAATTTACAGATTAGCTAAAATACAGTATAAGTCTTCTGTGACATCCTCAATATATACTTCCACTTAACTCTGTAGACTATGATCAGTATTTAATATTTCAAACTTTTACAGTATAAGTAATAAGGATAAAAATAAACTTATTATTTTATGGTGCAGTATATTATAGGATTTATAGGACTCCACTTTGAGTCTAAAATAATGTGTCCTGTAACAATAAAAGCCTTTTACTCCAATATGGGTTTTAATATCTAAGGTTAGGGATCGTAGCAAAAGAGGTAGTAAATAAGTGAATGACAAGAATGAGAATGTACTACTTGTGACAGTACTAGTGGAAATGCAAGAGAAGGTAGAGAATGGGACAATACTGAATGAATTGATTGTTGAATGTATGAAATGAAAATTTTGCGAACAATAACACAGTTGGATGAGAAAAGAAGTAATGGCGGAGGATAGAGATGCATGAAGCCAATTCGTTTGTGGGCACCCCTTCGAGGATTAAAGAATTTTCGCAATTGATAAAGAAAATGCTTACCTCTGGTCACAGCCAAACAATATAGGTGCATTAAAAAATTGCCAAAAATATTTTTCCGTGTATCTGGCACTTTGTTTACAAATTATTTAGCTATATCTTGAGGGTCAAGTGCAGCAAAACGTTCTCGGTAAACATGACAGATCATAAGATGGTTAAGCCGTTTTTGGGTCATTGTGGAACGCACCCAAGTTTTCATGCTTTTCTAAGTGCACTTAATAACCGTTCAGCCTCACGTGAACTTACTGAAGGGACCAAAAGAAGTGTCAGCAAGCGCTCAACCTGTGGGAACATTCTTCGAACTTCCAGCACCATATCTCCAAATGCCTTTCGGTAGTCCTCAACAAATGCACCATTAAACTGATTATGGAAGAAATCAATTTCTTGCTATAAGGAATCAGAAAGTTCTGGATATTTCTTGACTGACTCCTCTTTGAAATAACCCAGTTAAGAGCATTTCACTCAAGTCGCGGTACATTGTGAGATCAGATGAAGTGAAATACTCATTTAAATACTCTGAGGCACTGTCAATAACTTTGAAGAGCTCTATTCTGTAATATTCCACTGCACAACTGGGAGTATATTCTTGAGAACCATCATCAAGCCTCTTTGGAATCTTGCGCTTGTGAGGGAGAGTTACGGGTTCTAATTCAGACTCCTACTCAATTTTCTCTTGTGCTACTTCAAAAATTTCCTTAAACGTGTTTTCTGTACGAAGGGATCTGAGATTTTCTGCAGCTACTTTGACAGCAGCAAGCATTCCATTAACTGTGACTTTTGATGGGATACGTTAGTCAAAATTTAAATGAACGATTAAACTGACCACGAACCTAATGAAAAATTACATAATTTACTTCTTTATTATTTTAATATTTCATACTTGTGTTGAGTATATATTTTATAATATTATAAATAATAGCCTCATTTCTAGCATCTGTTATATAAAAATTGAAGGAAAAAAGTCTGTGGAAGGGGACAACTGATATGTCCTCACCCTGAATAAAAAGTGGGGGTGATATGTCGCCCAGGCCCCCGCGCAGATGACGCTCATGGCTATTTTATTGTCTTAATTGATAGTTTTACCGTCAAAGTCATTATTTTCAGTTTAGGTAAAACGGAAGATTACTACCGCTCCCCTCTGGTTCGGTAACCATCAGTTTACTCGCAAAATAGGCGCTGTGTATAGTTCTAGCCCCTAGGAAATGAACATATGAAAATGAACAAAAGACTTTAAATATTATACATATAAACAAAAAGCCTAAACATAAACAAAAACAAGAAAAATGCGGTAAATATTACGCCTGCCGACTGGCGGCAACCATGCTGTGGTAGTGATCTTAAGTTTTACCAAAGATTAACCAGAATGTCATCTGAAACTTCTTATGTATGTAAC
Organism: Macrobrachium rosenbergii; assembly: GCF_040412425.1. Lineage (NCBI taxonomy): Eukaryota > Metazoa > Arthropoda > Malacostraca > Decapoda > Palaemonidae > Macrobrachium > Macrobrachium rosenbergii. The sequence goes on from NC_089795.1 coordinate 33,909,525, forward strand.
TTACGTCCACATTCTTTAAATCAGAGGATTACAGACTGAATTATCATACCTTACATTTAGCCTGTCATTTTTTTTCTGTTAACGTTTTGCATAATAATCTTTGGCAATACGGTCCAAATGGAGTAATTGAGTGATGTGAGTAGCCTACCATAAGTGGACGAACCTTTGCGAAAGTACACATGAAAAGGAGGAGGATCCGTTACAAAGGCAAGCAGCGCGGGAAAACTTTTGTACGTAATTTACATGCAGTGTCAATTATCGAGACTGAAAGTATTCCAGTCATCCAGTGTCATTTACAAGTTGTTTCAAACAAGCCTTAACTTGCCCACAAGTAAGCAAAGCGAGTTACTTTTCTCTGCAACGAGATGTAACCACAACTACTGTGTGGAGTGTGGAAAGATGAATTTGGAAATCATCAGGAGATGGGAAAAGCCAAAAGTCGGCGGGAAGTGCTCTTGAGGGCGATATTAGGCTATTAAAAGCCGATACCAAGATTCTTCCATGACTTTGTATATAAAGTTCAGTGTTAAAAGTAAGTCAGTGATACCCTATTAAATTTTAAAATATGTTCTGAAAAGAGGAAAGAAAGAAAACTAACACACAAGTTTGTAAGTAACACTCAGGCTAATACCACAACTACTCCCATTAGCTCCGTCTTTAGCCTAGGCATTTGTACCAGCACCTTGGGAATGAATGCTAAAACATAAAAGCCGGTAAATATCTCGGTAATAGTAAATTTGCGATAAATTTTTAATTAGATTTTTGATAGGCAATTTAGTATGTTAACGAGCGTTGAGAACACAGCTTAGAAACTCCAATATCCAGTCTTAGTATTAAAGCACAATAGGCTAGGCTTAGACTAATGTCAGTCTTTCTGTGATTCCGACGAATTTCGGTAAATTTAATTCTTTACTCCCAGTCAGTCACATGAAACATGCATTCTTCTGAATTGTTACCTCGAGTTTTATACCAGTCTAAGGATCATTGTGGGTGCAAATCACTCGTTTTTGTGTTTTCTCAAAATTTATCCAACAATTTGGAGGGATCACAGTGGGAGGAAACGAAAAACAAGCTTAATGCACCTGCGAGTACAGTATAAAATGCATCAATCATAATATAATACCGCGAAAAAGTATTTAGTTGATGCGTGTCAGTAGTAACAATCACTAAGAGTGATAAGCAACAAATGTAGGCCTAGGAAGGACAAATAGGGATGCATGCTAACCTAAGTCTCCTTAACCTAACCTTTCTTGAGTGCTGAGCTTCGCATATGACATCATAGATGTAGAGGGAGAGATTTGACAGCCTATGATAGCTAAACAATTTGTGAAGTGCACTGCCTGGCGCCATTGCTATGTGTTGAGTATTATGTAAACAATGACAGTTCATGCAATCTAGTGTGAAACCCTGTACTCTTTAAAACGTGTTTTTTCAGCTGTCCTTCAAGGCTGCCAAATTATTTATGCACCATTTACTAAATACAATATGTACTGTACGTGCAGAAATAAAAATATTTAATTTTGCTGGTATATTTTCTCTACAGTTGAGCCATAAAGCTTTGCAGATATGGCGACGTTACAATATTATGATCATGCAGCATTGACAGCCAATTTACTCAGCAGTCTTTAAAGATTGGTCAATGATCTTTGCAGCATTTATGAAGGGCAGTGTGTACTATATGTAGAAATAAGAATATTAATTCTGCCTGCTGTAGTTTTTATACACTTGAGCAATAAAGTTAACCAAGTTGCTGAAGTTATGTGCCTTTCTTTCCACCATGAATTTACAGTTTTACTCTCTAGAGGCATAACTAATTATTATCATTCTTTATTTACGGGTCAGACTGACAGGCAGTAAAAGTTGACAACAGTTAGCTAAAATAGTTTTCATCTCCAATGCTTTCATCCCATATAAGCTTCATCCATAGGCATAACAATATTATTAATAGCCTAGGTTAACAGCCTGATACCTAACAGCTAGTATTCAGTAATGTATATGCCAGCTTGCCCCTTCTGATTACTTATTAGACAAAATATGCTTTGGTAGCCACATTGTTGCCTCTTAACATCGTCTGTTGCAGAAACTGAAGCCCAAGCTGGCAATTGTGCCTTTGCTCACAGATTTTAACTATAACTAGTATTGTAGTGAATGGTGCACTAATCACTTCAAGGAATAACATAAGTTTTGTAGGTTTGGGATATAGTATTTTAATACCAGGAGGTACATATATAAAGCTATGTAACATGTCACTTTTATACTGATCTGTAATTCAACATATTTATTTACATTGTACGACAGTCTAAGTCAGGCCAGCCCCTGCAGCCTGTAAGAATAACTTAGACTTTCATAGCTAGCTAAGATTTGAGCTGTATTTCATAGTTTCTGGAGAGGGACAGTTAGAAAAATCAGCATTCCTGAAGGTTATGCAAAGTTAGGCTACCTTTGCTCAGCTAAGGTTAGGCTTTGGTAGGCTACCTTTTGTTCTTTGATGATCAACCCTGGTAGACTAGTTAGTTGGTAAAGTTTACTTTTAAAGCTATAAATTAAAGCTATACTGTAATGTAGTATGAATTTGAAGTATCCTATAGGGTACAAGTGATAGTGGTAAAATTGAAGAATACCACCTTTAAGTGTTCTGGCAGAACAATTCAGTGGGTCAGGCATCTTCTGACAGCTGAGTCCTTTGCATAACAGGAGGTTTGAGAACTCATTAATAACATGGTAAATTCATCACACTTTATTAACACATTAAACTGCAGCAGCCCTAGGGCTGGGCCTCGTGATGCAATGTACATTGTAGTGCTAGTAATAGGGAAAATTGTTAGACTTAACCATGGTTATATGGAGTGGTAATCCTACATGCTAATTTATTAGGCTATATGAATTTAGTGTAAAATAGGCTTTAAATAAAAGCTTATTACAACATTCGTCAAATAGGCTTTAATAAAAAGCTTATTACATCATTCATTATTTTATTATCTCAAAAAGCAAGTGTGTAGTTGACTGCAAGTTGACTCGGATCTAACTATGTCTCTTATGAAATGTGATCCCCTGTTCTTTTGTGATCCTGTTTCTGTATGTAACACAGTTGATTGCCCAGCACTGGGTGTACAGAGGTGGCTCTATTGCTGCTGGTATGTGCAGTTGCTGCCACTGCCATTTCTGGGAATCATCATATAGCAATGTTTCATGCGACAGTCACGTGACTGTTCAATCTCTCCCTCTATATCTATGGATGACATCATAGCTTAGTGGTGGCACTGAGGGTGTATATAAGATGTGAAGGCCTGAATCATCTCTACAGTGTTGTGAAGGTGGACTTCAACGAGCATCTCAGTTGTGTGACGATGTCCTTTGGCTTCAACGACCTCTTCGTACTTCAACTCGATTCTGGGGCTACCCCTGCACATCCTTAATAGCAAATATCATTATTATTTTGGGGAAAATGGCAAGAGGGGCGCATGCCATTCAGGTAAAACTTGAATTCATGCACTTTGGGGAGTTATTGATTGGGATTATGGTGCAAAAGTTTAGGTATGCCAGAGATATAGTAGTTGCCACTAAGGGGACAAGTAGCAGCATGATGGTGGAACAGCAGGAAAAGGGGGTTTGGTGGGGTGGAAGGTCAGGTGTGGGTGTTTCAGGTGCAATGGGCCGCACATTGGAAGGGATTGCAGGTCACGTTGTAGTGGCCAGGTAATTGACCGATGGGTGTGAGCAACACCGATATTGCTCCTTCAACCGAGCAAATGGACACTAGTTCGTTGCCATTAATAGAGTTTCTAGAAAGGTGGAACGGGCCAATGGCCCAAATTGACGTAGACATTTCGACAACAGTTCTGACGCACACGTGATAGAAAATGGTAGTGAAATATGAAATTTTTTGTAAGGTTAGCTGCAGGGTCGTCAGTATTGTAGGACTGATGGTTACGGGGGTCAGTGATTAAGATTTCAGGCGATTATGCTTGACTGTATCTGTAAAGTGGCGAAGAGGGATTACGTGTCCTTTTCCCCATAGGAAAGTAGTGCTGTAAGTGCACCTCACGCGGTTCACTGTAGGCATCAGTTAAGGTTCTTTGCAGCGTCCCTTTTGGCCCCTAACCCCAACCCCTTCTATTACGTTTACTGTACCTCCGTTCTTTTTTTTTCTTCTTCCATTTTACTGTCTACCCTCTTAGCAATTGTTTCATAGTGCAACTGCGAGGTTTTCCTCCTGTTACACCTTTAAAACCTTTTTTTACTGTTAATTTACCTTTCAACGCTGAATGACCTCAGATCCCAGTGCTTGGCCTTTGACTTAATTTTATATTCCATTCCACTCCATACATATCCTTCTATCGGTGACTGTCCATTTGCTTTTGTCATTTATAGTGTGTTTTTGTTTCTAAGAATTCCAAGATATTTCTATTCACATATGAACACACAGATGATTAGGTTTCATTGTGTTTTTGGACCCAGCTATGGCAAGAAGTCAAAAACCAAAATAATAATCTGGTTATATGTTTTTATAGCATTAAGAAAAGTCATGCTTTGTGTTGCACCTACAGTATAGTATACAGTCTCCAAGCTCACGGTGAGTAGTTTTCCTAAAGACGGCTTAAGTTTATTCTCTCTCTCTCTCTCTCTCTCTCTCTCTCTCTCTCTCTCTCTCTCTCTCTCTCTCTCTCTCTCTCTCTCATTTTCACAATCTATATTTTTATTTGCGAAGCAGATGGAAGATTTTCGTGAAAATGTCTGTTTTCGTTTCCTATGCTTGATAATAAACCCCTGAGAATGGGAGGAGGTAATGGTTTTTTGCTTGTGTGTTTCACACAGGCTTTGAATGAAAAAAATAATTAGGTTCGTGCATTATCTTAGAGAGTTTTTCATAGTTTTTAAACGGGGGTGTGTTTATCGAAATTCGGAGTTGAACGTCAGAATAATTTCCGTTTTCATTTCGTAGTACGCTCAAAGGTGCTTTCATCTTAAAGCCTTGTTGTTCCAGCTTTGAAAATAAATCTACGGGGGTCAAGGTGAGATGGTCTTAAGGATTTTCAAAATTTAATGGGTGTAGGCCGGCGAAATTTTTGTTTTAATTTTATTACACAAAAAAAAATGTTGCCGTACTTATGAAAATAATATTGTTTTAAAGTGGCTCAAAATTATTAAGATTTTCAAGGAGTGTTTCTCAGTTTTAAAACATATTCTTACTTCGACGCAACGGTTCATTTTCAGTTTCTTTGATGTTAATTAATATGGATTAATTTTCCAGACAGTAATTATGCTATTATCCTTGTGCGAATATTCAAGATGAACTAAGTTTGTTGGGTTTTCAGTAGTCCGCGTTTCTATAATAAAAGCGTTTTAGACCTATTTCAAGAACAATTGACTAGCTGTCAACCATCTCTTCAACTCTGCCGCACTCGTATTGTTTAAAATTTTATATTTTTGGGGAAGGAAAACATATTTCTTATATTTATTTATTGCCTGAGTATGGTTGTATACTTTTACGTTCAGTTTCTGAAACACAATTAAGATTGAAAATATCTGCACTGTCCTCTGTCGTGCGAAAAGTCCCGGACTCATAGACCCACCCATCTCCTGTATACTGGTTGATTTACCTTGTATTGTGCAAACACCGGAATCAACTTTTGTCGTTAATATATATATATTAGTGAAACACAGATGGCTTTTGCATTGTGGAATAATTGATTGTAGTGCATATGTTCAGTAACCATTTCACAGTCGTTTGTTATCGGTGGATCAAACGACACCCTTCTCCTGTTATCGGTGGATCAAACGACACCCTCCTCCTGTTTCTTCCATCGCTTGGCGTCAATGCCCGCCAACACCTCATAATGACCCAGTCATCCATCGTATCGTTCGTTAAAAAGAAAGTCCGGTACGTCCTTTGTCCTCGTCTTGTTCCCGTCGCTCCTTCCCTCCCAGTTCTTGAGGCCAACCACCTGGTGTCGGACTCCAACTTATAATCAGCTATTTTGGCGGAGAATTGAGACCTCTGGCTGGGACACTTAATTAGGCCTAGTCGAGCAAATAATACCTGGCGTCACTCACCTGGTCCCGGTTAAGGTGTTTACAGTTACAAGAAGAGGGAGAGAAAGAAAATTTATTATAAGATTCGTGTAATGTATCCTGCACGTTTTCATGGGATCGTATTTGGCGTGCGTCTAGCTTTTTAAAAGTTCGGCTGTGCTGTCTCTGACTGTGGAGGTCTAGATTCCATTTCATGCACTTGAAGATGGTTTTATTTGTGCGAATTTACTTAACCCTGTCATGCAATTGTTAAAAATAAACTCGCTTTCATCCTAAATACCCTAGTATTTAAATATTCCAGAACGTTAAGTATATAAGACTATTTTGATTTTGTGCTACGTTAAAAATTTTCGTTGCCCATCGTTAGTGGCATTTCATGTCGCAATTAGTATTGTTTTGGATATGATAAACTACTGATTTCACAAGATTTGCATAAATAATCAGCGTCATGAAGGAAACCCATACTTTGTAGGAATTTGTTAGCATTATTGTAATATCCTCACATGGCATATATATGTATAATACACATATATATATATATATATATATATATATATATATATATATATATATATATATATATATATATATATATATATCTATATATATATATATATATATATACACACACACACATATGCGCGTGTTCATTTGTAAGCGTCTACTTGCAAAGAATTCTATATATATAGACATTGTTTCGACCTTTAGGAGCTCAAAAAATAACCTTCCAATATTTTTTTTTTAATTGACGGAAGTATCAGCGTTGCTCCTTGTGCCAGAAAGGTCATCTTGGGTGTGATGAAGTTGTCTATCTCTGGACACGAGTATTCTTAGATTTTATGTCGTTCCTTAGCTTTTAATCCCTGGCGTTCCACAGTCCTTGTGTAGAGTTGCACCAGTGCATACTTTTACCTCTTGATTTTTCATTTTGAGTGACTTATTTATCATAATATCACTTTATTACACTTATCTTTATTTAAAAACCAAGCACATATAAAAAAACAATAGAATAATACAATCAACACATTGACGATGACAAAAATGAATTTAAATTGGAATATTTTCAAGCTTGGCTTTAATTTCTCTATACAAAAGGTCTCTGTGTAAAAGTTCTCTATATAAAAGGTGGCAGTAATATCATAAACTGTAATGGTTTAAAAGAAACGAAAGACCAAGTATTATATTTGAGATTTCCTCATGTATCAAATAAAATCAGTGGTTTAATAGAAAGAAAATAAACCATGACTGAAATATACTTTAAAGAAGTAAATATTCGAATGGTTTTTTTAATAACTCTAAAATTTGCAATCCGTTCAAGTCAAAGGAAATGTTTACTAGTGAACTGTGTAAAGTGATTGTAGGCCTATACAGATTTGTGTATGTCCGAACTGTAACTCTGACTATGAGGGTAGCTCAGAGAAATTGTTGTCAACCAGAGCTTTTGAACACAGAGGCTTAAGTTCAAGGACCCTTTTACCGCCAGGTAAAGCACCTCTGTCCTCCGTGAGAGAACACTGTCACGGCTTGTGCAACGTTAATCTTAATTTGTTTGATTTTTGTATTTTATGTAAAGCTCGGTTTGAAACCGAACTAAGACTGGTAGAGACCTTTCATATAGAGAAACTAAAACTTAGCTTGATTCCTACAGCAGGTAAGTATTTTAATTTAAATTCATTTTTAGCATTCTTTGTCAGTGTGCTGATTATATTCATCATTTATTATACTCATATCGTCAGGCTCTTTTCCATTGTCACATATTTGAAAACGTGCTAGTCAAACAGGTGCTCAAAAAGTATAGCAAGTAATATGAAAGACCATCGAATTATATTTGTAAATGAAAAAGTTTTAGACTTATTTGTAAGTGGAAACCTGTCATCTTTGGGTAACAAAGTTCAGAGTTTGTCTTTAACGCCAAGCTTCCGGAATTCTCTTCCTCTGTTTTTGGTGTTTTATAGCCTTTTTACGCTTCAGGAGGTTGGTCCGTCGCTTCCTTCGGGATTAACACCCACTCCTCACTGTCGCTGGCAAGTTTTCTTCCGGTCTGAGCTAGATAAGAGCTCTGGGTTTCCTTTTCCATTGTGCGCTTTGGATACAAAAAATTTTTTTTATGATTTTATTATATAAACTTGCTTTCGTAACTAGTAGAATGTCTTTCAACTTCAATAATTTTATTATATGTAATGAATCAATAGTGTCAACAGGCCTGCCGGGGCCACCAGAAGAGTTGAAACACCCAACCTACTAGATTAGTAGAAGTGAAAGTACGGAAGAGGCATGATTAGCGTATTCTTACAGAGGCCTTTCACGTTATAATTATGACCATTATTGCGTTATATGATCACTATCAACTTATCATTGCGATCCTATCTATAGTTTTCATCAAATGATTATATATATATATATATATATATATATATATATATATATATGTATATATATATATTTATATAAATATTATGTATAAATATATAATATATATAGATAGATGTATGTATTTGTGTTTGTGTGTATGTTCCAGCATAACTCTGAAATGCATTGAGCAATTTCAACCAAACTTCGTACATATGACTTATACCTGGAAAAGAATACTGTGAAAGACATCACTAGCTCCAAAGGTGGTGGGGGTGGGGTGGGAAGGGCTTCCCTGAAACAGGACTGTTCTACCCATGGACTTGGTAACTAAATAAACCCACGAATTTATCATACCTCATTACGGTATACATATGACTTACTATCTGGAAAAGAATACTGTGGGAGTAAAACATCACTGTCACCAAAGGGGGTGTGAGTGGAAAGGGAGGAGACGTAAAAATAACCAAAAAATGGCAGATATTAGTGTCTAATCCATAGTTTTCAAGGTTGCTGAGATGAATGGTGACACTCCCAATGCCCTTTGAGTCAAATTCAGCCCCGATAGGAAGGCGGGAAGAGAAGGGGTGAAAAATAAAATGTCAAAAATGACAGATATTAGTGGCTAATTCATAGTTTTCGAGATCGCTGAGATGAATAGTAAGACTTCCGACGCCCTTTTAAGTCCAAGTTCAACCCCAATAGGAACAGTGGGTGAGAAGGGGTGAAATGTAAAATGTCAAAAATGCCGGGCAATGTAATTGAAGCAACTATCTCAACAGGAAAGGGAGAGGGAGAGGAAGTGAGAGAGAGAGTAGAGGGGGTGTTAGGGAGAAGAAAGAGGGAAAGAGTGAGGGAGAGTTGGCTGTCATTCAGAGTTTTCCTGGGCAGTGCTGGGTTGGTCAGCTTGTATACCTATAATGTATACACATACATATATATATACATACAATATATATATATATATATATATATATATATATATATTTATATATATATATATATATATATTTACTGTATATATATAAATTTTTTACTCACATCAGGACCGAGCCCTTTGTTGGCCGAGCCGGTTGAGCTTCAGACTGTCACTCGATGGGCTGGAGTTCAATTCCCGCAGCCGGCTGATGAAGAGTTAGAGGAATTTATTTCTGGTGATAGAAATTCATTTCTCGCTATAATGTGGTTCGGATTCCACAATAAGCTGTAGGTCCGTTGCTAAGTAACCAGTTGGTTCTTAGCCACATAAAAAAGTAAGTCTAGTCCTTCCGGGCCAGCCCTAGGAGAGCTGTTAATCAGCTCAGTGGTCTGGTAAAACTAAGATATACTTAACTTAACATCAGGACCGAACCCAGATCTTTCAATTGAAAGACCGTGATTCAATCCTGATGTGAGTCAGAAATTTATTTCTGTTCCACACGTGATTGTGTTGATTATTTATATATATATATATATATATATATATATATATATATATATATATATATATATATATATATATATATATATATATATATATTATATATATATATATATATATATATATATATATATATATATTATTGTAATAAACCTCGCACAGGCCATCTCATCCTCCAAGAAGTAAAGTGTATAAGAACATTTTACGCTCTATTAAAATAATGTCCATTCTTTTAATTTGATCAGTAAAAGGTTAACTGTGGGCAAGATTCGCCCCTATTGACTCCTCTAACCACTACCCTTCTGGGTGAGCCCTTAATCCCTTTTCTTTGTCAAGTGACTGCCCAGAGACCTTGGTTTCAGGTTCTGTTCTGTTGGAGATATCAGTCCTGCCTCATTCAAAAGAGAAAGTGACTCCATGTGACTGGTATCATTTTGAACACTTGGGCCAAGATGCCGACATACAGCACCACCTACAAAGAGTGGGATAGTAATCTCCTGACGCCATATAAGGGCATCACACAGATGCATCGCTCTCAGAAGTGTTTGGAAGACCTTAGAAGATGCTGGCAACTTAACTAGGACACTTCCATCCTCCCTTGCTCCCCTGAGCTGCCTGTTGCTGGCACTTGTGGCTGTCCAGAGCGTAAGGTACCTTTTTAGTGAGCCCCCTTAACACTACCCTCCACTACTAGCAGCCCCCGAAGACAAGGAATCCATCTCCTGACAAAGGTAATGTACCAGAGTCAGGGTTCTTATGTCGGTCATGTCCTTTTAAATCTTTAGCTATTTTTCCATTTCCTTTCATAGTGTGATATACCTACAGCGAGACCTGTATTGCTTTTATTTTGTGTTATGTTAATTTACGAATCAGTGAAGAGAAGTGTAACTGTGTAAAATCAGAGTTATCGGAATCGCCTCCTTTTCTAGGCACCTTCTGTGCAACTCCTTGATTCCTTGATCAAAGCACCATACTGCAGCTAAGTAACCACATGTGCTCTCAATTGCAGATAGGAGTTAGCCTGCTGTGGATCTGTTATCATCTTGTGTGCACAGTGGTATAGCCACTGTACCTCTCCCCTACGGTGCCCTTTGAAGCAGGCCCCTCTTTGAGTTTCTTCAGAGAATTAATCATTTGTTTGTTAACCTTATTATACGACAGGGCTCGGTTCCCCTGTCTTTATTTACACTTCAATTCTTCTGATGTGTGTTTTTCTAATGTAAATATAATTAATTAAGTGAAACCTATTTGTTTACCTACTCCTTTTGAAGAAGGCCCTCAGCCGGACTCCTTTGTATATGGTTTTAACTGAACCTATTATTAGAGTCAGATTTCGTCTGCCCAAGATAAGTTCCGTTAGCCTTCAGCTACAACCATATCAATATTATATATATATATATATATATATATATATATTTTTATATGTTTCCTGGTGCAGGTGGATCTTATGACTCCACAATTATTACTTTACTCGAAAATGGCCTTGTAAGATACCCAGGACATATAAAACACAAACAAAAAAAAAAATTACACGGAGCGGAGGGCTCTTCACTAGGGAAGTCGTGAAACATGTGGATATAAAAATAGTTATATTTGATAGCACACAAGGTCAAAAGGAAAATTAACTGAAAATACGGTAAATTACTGCCGTAGAAGTCCTCCCGAAGGGGGAGCTTGGGAATGCCAGGAACACGGACCAAGGATAATTCTGCTGAGGCTTTTTATGAAACGATATTTGGACCCACGTTACACATCTAATGCTGGAATTTGGGATTGAATTACTCGGGGTGCACTGAAGGCGCCAAGGACTCCCCTGAGGCGTTACTTGTGACTCAGAGGAAAGAAGCTGTGAACACGTGGGCCTGGCTTGAACCAAGGAAAATCAGAACACAAAGTTATAGGCCCAGAGATTAATAAATGCAACAGGGCTAAGTAATCGTGACTAGCAACTCGTTTTGGGTACATTACCACATTTGTAGGGGCGTAGGGCTGACGACGTCTTCTGCCGAGAAACGTGTGGAAAAATGGACAAATGGTAGCCTCCCTCTCAAGGTATTTCTTCAAATTGTAGATTGGGGCGGAAAAGGGTGCCCTTGGGATGATGAAAAAATGCCGCCGTTTAATGTCAGCTCTCGCGTTTGGAGAGACTTGCAATCCCCTTGCAGTCTTCTAAGGCCACGTGGAATGGAACACGGGGCACACAGGGCGGCGATGGGATCCACGTGGCGGCGAGCGGAAGAGGAGGGCAGGGGCAACGGACCGGACTGGACTTGTTCTCGGCTTAAACTAGCAACCAGCGTGTGAGGGCTGAGCTGTCCTGGCCCTGACCTTTATTGCTTCTGGACAGGGGGTAGGGGGGGCGATGTCCTGACCCAGGTCGCCCGACCCGGATATCATAGAAAATGATTTTTTCTTTCCTGTACCAAAGAAAACAGTGCAAAGCCAGTTTACTGTCCCCAAACTATTATATTTTCTCTGAGCCCCTATTCCCCCGACCTTCAAAGGTTCAAACCAACCCAAAGCAGGGAAGGAGAAGAGTTTCTAGCGGATTTTGGCGCCATCTTTACAGCTCCTGGCAAGATAATATTCACACCTATAAACGGTGCGAATATTGACAAAAAGCAAAATGAGCGAAGAAAACGTTAACTTTATTCTATCTTTTACTTTGCTACAACCTTACTTTACTTTATTTGTAAAACTCTGATGCCACACTAATCAATAACAAACTGAAGGTTTTACTTTAGGAGCAGAGTGCAATTTAGAATATATACAATAAAAGGGTAAACTTGCTTGCAACAACAACCAGCTCAGGCACTGACATGGGCACTGGCGCTGGTGGCGATGTGGTGGTGGTCTCAACTGTCTGGGTCATCGGAGACTGAAGAACACTGCTTTTCAAAATCGCCTAGGCACTGGCAGAATTTAGGAAACTGAAACTCGAGATTCTCCTGAAGGGAGATCTGGCTGAAATCAGCCTCTCTGATACTGGCACGGATAATAACTGCAGGCACTGACTCTCTCGACCTCCAGATGATTTATTGGGGAATGGGGACCCGAAATGGTGGTGGCTTGAAAATGGGACGTATCTTGTGCTGTCTTAGCCCAGGAAATGACGTCATAGTCTCCTGGAATGTGTTTATAAATAGACTACTCGACGAGACGAAGGGTCCTGGCTCTGAAGGGAAATCGGGTGACCTCAGTTGGACAAAGAGGGAGGATCATTTTAAAATTGTTAATGCCCTCAATGGTGACGAGCTCTCTCTCTTATAGCTCTCATAGGGAACTTTGTCCCTCCTCTCCTGAGGGAATTGCGCCGCCAGAGTCTCAAATGCCTTGACCTTATGCTGAGCATTTACCTCGAGGAGGTGCCACATAGATGGGACCTTTCATTTAAAGGCCCTGGAATAATCAGGATTTTACTGCCAGGGCGATGGGCGTGGAGTTCCTGCCTTATTATTTCTAGGGCATTTGCCCATGAGGAAGAGTGGCCATAAACCTTGCACGCAAGCAAAGGTTTGGCTGAAATCTTTTAGGACTGCAAGGATCAGAGGCGTCGGCCTCTTATTAAAGGGCTGTCCGGGAGAAGAGACGGCTGGTGGTTTACTGCCACATTGCTCCTAAGCATGCCCGATCTTTTTACAGAACCCGCCACGACGGGCTTCTGTGATTGCCCATTCTTCGGAGGGGCACCTGATAGGTAAAAATTTGGCGTAATTTTGCGCTGCAGCGAGCTCTCCCAGGGGTGATGGGTGTCCCAGATCCGCTTATTCGGCAGCAATCATTTTAAGGTGGGGGCTCCTTCGCGATGTGCGTGGAATCTGGCGGGGGTGTAGAGTAGGGGAGTTCTCTATTTGTATTTGTTCCACATTCATGATATTGACGTGGGGTCGTAACCCCCAGTGGCCTCGAACCATTTTTGGCACTGTCAAGAATACCAAGGCACGGACTTGTAGGCCCAGTCTGCCCAGGTTTGATTGGCCTCCTTCACTGGCCTCCGCGCCAGCCCTCCAGCGTTCAGGGGTTATCTCTTGCGCCTTGGCAATAGTCTGGCGGGTGCTCACCGCCAGTTCCTGCTCCTTTTCGGGAGGGCCCTCTGTATGCAATCAGGCCTTCCTCCTAAAATCGTTGCACCAGGAGAGTTCGGCTGCACTCAGGGGCAGGCTTTAACACTGTCTAGGGGCTGATCGAAGCCACACCTCGGGCTTAGGCCTCCGTCCACTTTGGCATACTGGCGATAGCCTGGCTGAAGCACTCATTCCCTGGGGGGCAGGTGGAGGCGAAGGGCCACTTGTTGCAGCATTGCGATTTCATGGGCTATAAACGCTGCTTGTCCTTTCTTCCCTCTCGGCTTCTTCTGTTTCTCTGGCTAGTCTTTCTGCCTCACGTTCTTGTCTCTCTTTCCTCCGTCTCTCCTCCAGCCTCTCTGCCTCCCTTCCTGTCTCTCTGCTTCTTTTAATCATATGGCGGCATCTCTCGTCTCCTGAGCCTGTCTTTCTGCCTGTATGGCATCCATCCCTCCCCCTGTACCCAGTCTCTAGGTTCTCTCCCGGAAAGGCCGAGTTCCTTCCCTGATAGACATCGAAGAACTTGAAATCTCGCTCTGCTGAGACCGTGTCGACATTTTGCAGGCGGGAGAGGGCGCTAGTAACACACAGACTTAATTTCCCAGACTGTGGGAATCTTGGACCCCTTCCCAATTCGTATGATTGGTCTCCAGATTTATATTTCAATTTGGCTGATTGGGGACGATGAATTTAGGAATGATTGGTCTCCTATGTACCGACGAAGCGGGCTGATTACAAGACGATAATTAGGCGATGATTGGTCTCGATTTACCAACTGAGCGCTGATTAAATGGCAAATGATTGGTCCCGAATTACCGACGAAGCGGGCTGATTGGGACGATGAATTATAATGATTGGTCTCCTTTTACCGACGGAGCGGGCTGATTGGGGACGATGAATTAGCAATGATTGGTCTCCCAGTTTTACCGACGAAATGGTATTTCTGATTGGGGACGATGAAAACTTAGCAATGATTGGTCTCCGTTTTATCGACGAAGCGGGCTGATTGGGGACGATGAATTAGCGATGATTGGTCTCCCGATTTACCTCGGAGCGGGCTGATTGGGGACGATGAATTAGCAATGATTGGTCTCCCGGTTTACCGGCCGAAGCGGGCTGATTTGGGGACGATGAATTAACAATGATTGGTCTCCTATTTACCGACAAGCGGGCTGATTATCGGACGATGAATTTAGCAATGATTGGTCTCCTTTTATTAATTAAAATTATATGATTGGGGACGATGAATTAGCGATGATTGGTCTCGATTTACCGACAAAATGGGCTGATTGGGGACGATAAGTTAGTAATTATTGGTCTCCGATTTACCGACGGAGCGGCTGATTGGGACGATGAATAGCAATGATTGGTCTCCCGATTTACCGACGAAGCGGGCTGATTGGGGACGATGAATTAGCAAATTGGTCTCGATTTACCGACGGAGCGGGCTGATTGGGGACGATGAATTAGCAATGATTGGTCTCCCGATTTACCGATCGAAGCGGGCTGATTGGGGACGATGAATTAGCAATGATTGGTCTCCTATGTACCGAAACGAAGCGGGCTGATTGGGGACGATGAATTAGCGATGATTGGTCTGATTTTACCGACGAAGCGGGCTGATTGGGACGATGAGTTAGCACTTTTGGTCTCCCATTTAACGACAAACGGGCTGACTTGGGGACAAGACAGGGAATGTATTGGTCTCACCCTGATTACCGACAAAAACGGGCTTACTTTGGGGACTGGATTGGGATATATATTTAGGTCTCCGAATTACCGACGAAACGGGCTCAAAGGGGACTGAATGGAAAATGAATTGGTCTCACCAACGGACCGACGACACGGATTTATTGGGGACAAGAATAGAATATAGGCGCCCGGGAATTTCCGCACAAACGACGTCTGATCAGCGAGGGCGCTAGTTTTAATGACTTATGGGAGAAGTGTTATTCTCAAGGACAATTAGGTGGGGGGGCCATCCCACAATCACAACAGATAGGCAACACACGCAGCCGTAGTAAAAGCACAAAAAACAAAACCACAAAAAAAACAGAACAATACAGAACATATAATGTCAGACCCCAACAATGCAAAACAATTTGGTAGAGCGAAGCAAATCAAACAAACAAATGTTTTCCTAACTGGAACCATGGAATGGACGGTCAAGGCCGTCTGCGCCAAATGAATGAACGACGTAAACACGGTTGTTGACCCTTTTCGTCCTGGGCGTATAATATATCGCTTTTCGCTCCTATTTCTAAAACGAGAGAGAGAGGGTAAAAATGCGTCAGCAATGCTAATCTGACTTTCGAACACGTGGTTGACGTCGAGATCTCGCGCCTATATCTAATGATTCGGTTTCGAAATCACTCGTTTCTACAGGAGGAATATGCGCACTATTCCTTTAATGATTTATCACCTGTATAACCTAATTGAATGGCATGCCGCGTGCAAAGGCTTCCAAAGCTAAGTTTTCGGCGATTCTCTCTCGTTTTCCTCGGACATGCGCCCTACTATAAAAAAATTCCTAGGACTAGTCACGTTTTCAGCGTCCTACGCTAAATAAACACAGTTTACTTGTACGCAGAATTTCCTTGGCCTGTTGCGCTGGCTTTTCAAAGGTTCGTAATCTGTCTCGTATCCAGCTTAGCTGAGCTAATTGCTGATTTCACAAATTGCAACACAAACAACAAAGGGAAGAGGGGGGATGCAATCATTACGAGAATCACTGGGGCAGGTCGCCATTTTTATATGTTTCCTGGTGCAGGTGGATCTTATGACTCCACAATTATTACTTTACTCGAAAATGGCCTTGTAAGATACCCAGGACATATAAAACACAAACAAAAAAAAGAAGTACACGGAGCGGAGGGCTCTTCACTAGGGGAAGTGCGTGAAACACGTGGATATAAAAATAGTTATATTTGATAGCACACAAGGTCAAAAGGAAAATTAACTGAAAATACAGTAAATTACTGCCGTAGAAGTCCTCCCGAAGGGGGGGGGGGAACTTGGGAATGCCAGGAACACGGACCAAGGATAATTCTGCTACAGGCATCTTTCTGAAACGATATTTGGACCCACGTTACACATCTAATGCTGGAATTTGGGGATTGAATTACTCGGGGGTGCACTGAAGGCGCCAAGGACTCCCCGAGGCGTTACTTGTGACTCAGAGGAAAGAAGCTGTGAACACGTGGACCTGGCTTGAACCAAGGGAAATCAGGGAACACAAAGTTATAGGCCCAGAGATTAATAAATGCAACAGGGCTAAGTAATCGTGACTAGCAACTCGTTTTGGGTACATTACCACATTTGTAGGGGCGTAGGGCTGACGACGTCTTCTGCCGAGGCACATGTGTGGAAGCGTGGACAAATGGTAGCCTCCCTCCAAGGTATTTCTTCAAATCGTAGATTGGGGCGGAAAAGGGCGCCTTGGGATGATGAAAAGGCCGCCGTTTAATGTCAGCTCGCGTTTGGGAGACTTGCAATCCCCTTGCAGTCTTCTAAGGCCACGTGGAATGGAACACGGGCACACAGGGCGGCTGGCGATGGGATCCACGTGGCGAGCGGAAGAGGAGGGCAGGGGCAACGGACCGAGACTGGACTTGTTCTCGGCAAACTAGCAACCGCTGCGTGTGAGGGAGAGCTGTCCTGGCCCTGACCTTTTATTGCTTCTGGACAGGGGTAGGGGGCGATGTCCTGACCCAGGTCGCCGACCCGGATATCATAGAAAACGATTTTCTTTCCCTGTACCAAAGAAAACAGTGCAAAGCCAGTTTACTGTCCCAAAACTATTATATTTTCTCTGAGCCCCTATTACCCCGACCTTCAAAGGTTCAAACCAACCCAAAGCAGGGAAGGAGAAGAGTTTCCTAGCGGATTTTTTACGCTACTTTTACAATATATATATATATATATATATATATATATATATATATATATATATATATATATATATATAATATATATATATATATATATATATTATATATATATTATATATATATAATATAATATATTATATAAGTACACAACAGTGGTCATAATTATAACAAAGACAGTAAAGATTATATAATATTTTATGATAGTAATAAAAAAAAAAATATTACAAAACCTATATATATAAGTATAACCAACGTATAGAATAAATATAATATATGTAGCGCATGCGTGGGAAGACATAATCACTTGTTCTGTCATTCACAGCATTATTTCATTATGGTATCTCAGGCCTCGCTATGCTTCTCTACAGCCAAACAGGAAGTGAGCGCCGCCTCTGGCACAGTAGATATCCATGATGGCTCAAAAGATTCTTCAGTGTGTCGTTAATATAGAAATTTACATTAGGGCCCTACTCCCTCTCTCATCTACTCTCTCTCTCTCTCTCTCTCTCTGACACTTCTGTCATTTTTTACTCATTTCTTGTCTCTCTCTCTCTCTCTCTCTCTCACAGGTTTTCTCAGACGTATTTTTACTTAATTTGCTCTCTTTCTCACTCAGGTTTTCTCAGAATTCGTATTATTATTTAATTTTGCTCTGTGGGACAGATGTTGATCATTAATTCCATTATCACTGAATAACTGATTAATGGTACAAAACACTATTCCAGATTCAAAGCGATGACAAGGGATTACACGCTGCATTACGAGAATCACCCGAACTCATTATCACCCAATATACAGGTATGAATTAAATGAAGAGCGTTAGCTGTATTGCTTCATTCTGTTGTATTTTTCACCATTGGCACATCTGTATAAGCCCACATGCCTCGTTTTCGCCTGTGATATAATTTTTACGACCCATAAATATCAAGTTATGAATGAATCCCAGCAAACGTTCTTGAATGATCAAAAGAACTCTGGTTTTTTATTATTTGCTGGGCTACTAAAACCGGTCAAGTGTGCTGAGGGGTTAAAGAATTTTATTTGCGTATTTTCATCCAGAAAACGTATTTATTAATCTACTACATTTTTTACCCGAATTCCCATCTGGTCTAGGTTTCCATATCTTACCCACGTAGGGGTTAGTGCCTTCAGTGCACCTCACGTGGTGCACTGTAGGTATTACTGAAGGGTCTCGGCAGTGTCCCTTCGACCCCTAGCTGCAACCCCTTTCATTCTTTTCACTGTACCCCTGTTCATGTTCTCTTTCTTCCATCAGACTTTCCACCCTCTCTAACAATTGTTTCATAGTGCAACTGCGAGGTTTTCCTCCTGTTACACCTTTCAAACCTTCTTACTGTCAATTTCCCTTTCAGCGCTGAATGACCTTGGGTCCGAGCACTTTGCCTTTGGCCTAAATAACATATTCTGTTCTCTTCTATTCCTATCTTACCTCCTTCTATGAGTTTCTGAACGTTCCTACCAGTCTCCGTCCTGCCACCCCCATAATTACTACTGTTGTAAGTAAACGCTGCTTCATCTGTTCCATTCACATGTCCAGACCATCTCGGTATTTGAAATCTCCGTCTCACTCTCAGTATAAATGTGTTTAATAATTTTTGCTAATATCTTTAAATATATTGTTTACTGATACCCATGAAGACCTTTTTCATGCATGTTGGAGTATGAGACTGTCCACCTCCTTTGGATTAGGAGAAAATGAGTGTTGAACTTTCTTGAGATAACACAGTGTGAGATGCCAAGTAGACATGTTAAGCCTCTTGTTGAGGAACAGCCTTTAAACTATACCTAGATATTTTCCTTGAGCTTATTTCCATTTCATCTTTTCTTCTAGCCAGTCTTAATGTTGAGATGCTTCTTCGTTGCGTAGGACGGATGAACAGAAAGAACGTCTCTCCTTACAATATTTTAGTGCCTTCCTCTCTTCTCTCGAAGTACAGAGAGAAATTTGGTTGCAGCCAAGTTAGAAATAAAAAAAAGCCCTACTGATGTAACCTGGAACATATTGTTTTCTGTCAATTTCTGATTGATAAAAAAAGAATAAAAAAAATTTTTCAGTCAGCTGGAAGATATTTACAGTGATATGAAAAGTTGCAGCCCTGAAATATATTACAAATTGTGACCTGTCATACGGAAACGAACTTGAAGGTAATTAGCCTAGCTCAGTTTTAGTTCTCTCTCTCTCTCTCTCTCTCTCTCTCTCTCTCTCTCTCTCTCTCTCTCTCTCTCTATCAATATAAGAAAGTTTTACTTATTTTCTACGGTCCAGGTGGGCGATAATCTTAAATGATTCTCAACTTTCAAGTAATTTAGGCGCATTTCTGCTAATGTGAAATGTAATATATCATAGTTATTGCAACATCGTAGTAGATCCTAAATCTATGAGGTTGATAATATAAGATCTATTCTCAACATCTGTGATAAATTCGCTTTGTGCTTAAATGTGAAGCGGAATAAGCCATAATTCGCTTTTTCAATATATTGCATATGCATGAGAACTTTCTATGGGTGTGTGCGCCTATCTGACAAGAAGTGTTTTCTTCTCTGATCCAAAGTTATTAATCTTTGGGCATTTCTGAATTTTCTCAATTTCCATAATCTTCGTCAAGTGCGGCCCCTTAGTGCGTTTAAAGTAGACAAACCCCTTGGGACCCTGACCTCCTGTCACCTCTCGGCAGGTCATCAGGGATAAACCTTTCGCTGAGTAAGCCAGATAGAAGCAAGTCATATTTATTTTGTGTAAAAGAGTCGCCATTTTCTGCCTAAAAACTCACAGGCTGTTTATGTTAATGTACAGTATATATGAAGATTTGCGAAATGTTCACAAATTACTGTAATAGAAGTGTGTGCGTGTGCATGAGAGTCGAGACAGCAAGCACTAAATTTTGGAATGTTATTGCACCGTCAAGAAGCAGTACTTTCATTCTACATACCTACACAGGGCCATTCTTGAAAGTGGCCGGATGACGGAAAGTCTAAACATCGAGTTTATCACTTAGACTATATTTTATTCTTGCCCGCACATATACCCTTATATATATATATATATATATAATATATATATTATTGTTGTATATTATATATAATGTATATATATATATATATATATATATACCTATATATACCTATAGTATATTGGCATATATATATATATATCTATATATATCCCCATTATATATATATATATGTATATATATATATTCACCTAGGTGTGTTGTGTATGTAAATCACACATGCGAGTGCGCTGTGGCAGGAAGGTGGTGAAGAAGACCAATAAAGCTTTAAGAGGATGGATAGACTGCGTGCAAGCGCGGTATTAGAAAGGAGGCGCCCCAAGATCTAGGAAGCTAGAGAAAGCTTCCTTGGAGAGGTAAGAGGAAGATATGAGATGAATGGCACACTGTTTGTAGGAGGGCCGAGCACCTGTAGGTGAGCCTCCTGTGAAAATGCATAAAGAGGATAGTAGTGCTGAAGTCTCACGCACTGGAAGTTCGTCTCATGATGCGGCATTTTAAGTGTGACTGTAACGGTGATCGTTGTCTTTTCTTTCCTTGGAAGACACTCCTTGCTAGGGGAGGGTGTTAGCCCTTTTTCTATTGTTTATCATTATTTTTTTGTTTAACTAATGACATAGATGTTCTTTAATTGATTTGATTAGGGGAGCTCAGTTCTGACTTAATAGCCTTGGGGGAATATATATATATATATATATATTTATATATATATATATATATATACATATATATATATTGGATTTTATATATATATATTTGGAAATTTCATCTGAAATTCGTAAATAATTGGTTTTTCCTTTACCCTTAAAAATGCTGTGAAAGTTCACTGAAATTGGTTCAGATTTCTCACAGAGGGACATTTTGAATAGATGAAACGTGTCATTTAGATTACAGTACTGGTTATTGAAAACAGAATATTATAAATTTTCATATGATCCTTCATTGCGGTAAGTTCTGCTTGATTAAATTTATTGTGCGTTTGTATACAGAATTTTGAAGCGTACCACATTAAGTATATCATTCACCAGTAGCACTGGATAGCAGACATAAACGCTGGAAGTCAAAAACTACTCTACAGTTTCTTATTAAAAACCATACCCCGTAGGGGGTGGTGCCGTCAGTGCACCTCACTCTGTGCACTGTAGGCATTACTCAAGGCTCATTGCAGCGTTCCTTCGGTCCCTAGCTGCAACCCATTTCATTCTTTGTACTGTTCCTCCATTCATATTCTCTCTTCCATCTTACTTGCCACCCTCTCCTAACAATTGTTTCATATTGCAACTGCGAGGTTTTCCTCCTGTTGCGCCTTTCAAACCTTTTTACTCTCAATTTCCCCTTTAGCGATGAATGACCTCATAGGTCCCAGTGCTTGGCCTTTGGCCTGAATTCAGTATTCTGTTCTGTTCTATTCTTTTAAAAACCATAAAAACTTTGTTCCTTTTCAATCACATGGCAGCTACCTGTTTCCCTAGACATGACGACAGCAACCATTTGATCCTGCTGAGGCAACTTAGTTTTGCGCTCACCACGAGCACTGCTACTCAGTGGAATCATTCACTCATTTCCTTTTTAACCTTTTATATTCCTCCTCTTCTTGCTTCTTCGTATTCTTTCTCTTTTTCTTCTTCTTCTTCTTCCAAAAATAAAGCTTGATGTAACGTCAGTGTCCGTATGAGGTTGTCAGGTGGTTGTTTGAGAAGGAGATTACTTGGGGATTACATATCCTTTCTATTTCTTAAAGGATCCAGTAGATAGGAGAGGTCGTGGAGCAATCTCTCTCTCTCTCTCTCTCTCTCTCTCTCTCTCTCTCTCTCTCTCTCTCTCTCTCTCTCTCTCTCTCTCCTGTATATATTGTAGTTAATGGGATAGCTTTGTCGTTCTCGTGTGATTATTTTATTAGTAATATTTTGTAATTCAAAGAAAGGTCCTAAGGTGTATTTGAATATTAAATTTAGTGTATTTGTTGCAGTAGCCTTATTCATTAGAGAGAGAGAGAGAGAGAGAGAGAGAAACGACTTCTTAAGCTTTTCGAATCTCAGTGTGACTCATTGTTCCTCATATTTGACCCTTAAAGGTCTTTCTGTTGCTAGTTTCTGAGCATAGATTTTTGAGATGAGGTTGCTAGTCCCATGCAGATGGAGTATGCATTTATTGTGTATCGGAAGCGAATTTTTCCCACATTTTTCATGAGCGGTCACCACGCATCACCAGATACGAAATATCTTTAATTTTTAGGAGAATGAAAATCTGGTGCTACGATTATATTTTCAAAGTTTTGAATCCGTTGATTAGCTTTTTCCGAAGAAAGTGCACATTATGGATGGTAATAAATAAAAAAGAGTAGGTTATCAGTAACCGCCTATATTTTTAATGTTTTCGACATGAAGCAGTTAATTTAACTGACAAAATATTTGTTTTTGTTTTTTCGTGTGAATTCTGATATATTATGTTGCTTTTATTCTTAACATTCTTGTTAACCCTGTCTAGCTGGATCGTTAGCATGGTATTCAGACAGTTCATTACAGCTGCGGTTGAGAAGTTATAAATCTAGAAATATGGTAAATTAGTGTTTTTGTTAAATTACGTTCCCAGAGTATTTTTTATGCTAAATATTTCCTTAATAGCTGCTGTGTGATTAGTTATATATTCCTTCTTGAATACGTGTAGGGAATCATAAATAACGTATAAAAATAAACATTTAAAAACATCACTTAATATAAATTAACTGTTATCCTTCAAGTTTATCGTTGCGTCCACTGATCTTTTGAGTTCCAGAGATATTATCAAGGAAGCACCAAAGCTGTCCTTTTATTTCCTCTCTGTTTTATCTTCTGCCTTCACAATAATTAGGCTACAACCGTTGATTGAATTTGCTTTGTAAACTGGCGTTGCAATGACTGTGGTAATCGACCCCGGAAGTAAGTTTTGCTCTAATTTAATTAAACCAGGGAAGGGGAATCTGGGTAATTCTTTCACAAAACTTTATTAAGTCACGAGGGAAAAAGGAAGATACGGCAGTTAAATGAAAATCCCGTATTTAAAGGACATGAAGAAGATTGATGAAAGTTTAGAGCATTTTATAAGTGCTTGTGCCACTTGTATCTAAAAAAGAATTTTTATTTACAAAAACTGGCCCCCGTAGGCATTACCTGAGGGTCTTTTCAACGTCCCTTCGGCCCCTAGCTGCAACCTCTTTCATTCCTTTTACTGTACCTCGGTTCATATTCTTTCTTCCATCTGACTTTACACCCTCTCCAACAGTTGTTTCAAAGTGCAATGGCGAGGTTTTCCTCCTGTTATACCTTTCAAACCTTCTTACTGTCAATTTCCGTTGCAGCGCTGAATGACCCCGTAAGTCCCAGCGCTTTACCTTTGGCCTAAATTCTATATTCTATTCTACAAAAACGGGCAAAAGTTGGTAATAAGACATCGACAGTGAATTTAATTTACTAAATGGAGTGTTTCAGACACTATTGCTTTCTTGTAATATACCGTAGTTGACTGCTATAAACTGGCATGTATCATATTTGAGTGTGTTACTTTATCATATGGGGACTTAGTATCGAATCATGTCTCTGTAATGTTAAATCCGAATAATATAGTAAAATTTGTCGTCAGTCTGTATTGTAAGCACGCGGGCATATTCATCCTAAACCATTTTCTAACAAACGTAAGAGGTAGGGCCGGCCTTTCTCCATTTCAGTTGGCGACCTTATATGCATGATAGTACTCGGGGGTGGATAGTTTGAAGCAAGGACCTTGACCTGAGGAAGATTCTTCATAATAATGAATAAAACAGAGATGTGGTGTGCCTGGCCAGGCTGGATGCTCACAACCAAAGCGGAAATGGGCACGAAGAGGTCGACGACTCAGTTGCCGGAAGGCTTGGCCAGGGCTTCTGACAGCTGCATAGCGAGCCCTCGCTGGAACGGACTCCCGAATATTCGGTACAACTGCTGGATTCAAAAAGGGTGGGTTGAATCGGGTGGGGTTGTGGGGGAGGGGGAAGGGGTAGGGAGGAGAAGGTTTATCTGATGGGTGCGGCGGTAGTGGAAGCGTTAAAGGGCGACATATTCAGATAAATTTGGAGACTAAAAGCCCTGGGGGATTAGAATGAAATGCGGAGGTCATAAGAACAGGGTAGGAGACGCAGCGGAAAGGAGATTTTGGACGTTTCCGGTTTTGGTTTTTTTTTTTATGACCTGGAGCTGAAGGGTGCAAGGATCTACCTTGCCCTCGGTAGAATATTGCGAGGTGAATATATCACGTTTAAATGTATTTTTTGTCAGTTTGCGTTGTTAATCAACTGGCTTGGTGTTTTATCTGTTTAAAGACAACTTAAATTTGATTGATTGTTCAGTTTGGCTATTCATCCATCAAGAATAAGACTAATTCTTCTTCAGTAGGTCCCCAGTCTCTCTAGTACATCTTGTAGAAATCTAAGTAATCGACAAAGGGGGGTAGTACCATCATTGAACCTCATGCGGTGCACTGTAGGCATTGCTTAAGGTTCTTTGCAGCGTCCCTTCGGCCCCTAGCTGCAACCCCTTTCATTCCTTTTACTGTACCTCCGTTCATATCCTCTTTCTTCCATCATACTTCCACCCTCTTCTAAAAATTGCTTCATAGTGAAACTGCGAGGTTTTCCTCCTGTTGCATCTTTCAAACCTTTTTACTGTCAATTTCCATGTCAGCACTGAATGACCTCATAGGTCCCAGCGCTTGGCCTTTTCGCCAAAATTCTATATTCCTATTCCAGAGTAATCGACAAATAACATAGGATTACGGATGAATTTATCAGATAAAAGCTTAAAGTCTCAAGATGTTAGTTGCATTTCTACGTAGTTCAATTGCATGGATGAGGTTCTGATCCCTCATTAGGAAGCGGTGTACTTCCGTTTGCGGTCAAGTAATAGCTAGAAGCATAAAAAAAAAATTAAAATGTTGGATTTTTTTTTATCATTATACTTATTTTTTCTTATTTTCATGTGAAGGGGTGGAAATACAAATAAGATTAATAATAAAAATTTCAAATATGATTGGCAGTTAAGAAAATTGTTAAAATTCTCAAAGAGGGGAGCTCAAGCCCAGGAATAGAAATCCATACTGCGAAGGCTATATGATTCACCTCTTCACCAAAGATAGTGTCGGAAGTACGTAATACGGGCTTTTAAAGGGCGTAAATAATGTTAGGTATTTCACGTGAAAAAAATTCTTGGCTAACCTACGTCACTAAAATATAGATTGATTTTTTGTTACGGGCTGCCTTAGAGCAAGAGCCCGTGCCAGCACAAGGCTGTTTGGTCTAAGACAACGACGACTTGATTTGCTATTAAGTAACTACATACCAAATGTCCGGTCATGAAAATCGTTCCTATTCCTAATACTAATATTATTTACTGCCCCGTAAGGGGGCAGTACTGTCAGTGCACCTCACGTGGTGCACTTTAGGCATTACTCAAGGTTCTTTGTAGCGTCCCTTCGGTCCCTAGCTGCAACCTCTTTTATTCCTTTTACTGTACCTCCATTCATATTATTTTTCTTCCACCTTGCCATACACCCTCTCCTAACAATTATTTCATAGTGCAACAACTAGGTTTTCCTCCCTTTACGCATTTCAAAACTTTCTACTATCAATTTCCCTCCCAGCGCTGAATGACATCATAGGTCCCAGCGTTTGGCCTTGGGCCTAAACTCTATATTCCACTCCATTCCATTCCTATGTTATTTTAATTAAACCTATAACTCCGCACTTAATTCAGGACCCGAGTTTGAAGTATAATAAACAAATCTCTTATTTGCATTCTTCTTGATTATTGTAAATTTCGATTGGACAGAACAGTTTCAGCAGGTCAGTCATTCAGTCAGTACAGTTTATTAATTATGGAAATGTAGACAGCCTTAAAAAAACGGTTTTACCGTGCACTCCATTTGCAAACAGTTAGAAGAATACCATTCTGTGTATATCATCTACAGAAAGTTATTTTAGAAACACTGTCATCAAATATGCAAATGCTTAATGCATATTTGTCTACGAACTACGCCATAATTTTCACAAGAGAAACGTTGTTATCTTGCTTATCGCTCAAGTGAGGACGCCCGTTTTATTTGTGCGAGCTTCTGGTGCTTAAGATGTTCCAGGGTGATAGTGGGGGTATGAATAAAATTTGTGTTCGTTTAGTCGGGTTTGTTTGTTAATGGAAATGTGTTTTGCCTCCGTGTCTGTTTTGAAATTCCAATACTGTGTGAAAGCTTCCCGTTCGATTTGTTGTAATTTTTACTGACACACACACGCATGCATACATTTTATTATATGCAAATATATATACCGAAAATGAATACATTTTTTCAAACTGAACAATTTGGTACCTTCTCTTAATTTGACTTATGCAGAAGAACATGATAGTTGTCTTTCATTTTTCGATGCAAATGTTCACCGTACTTTAAATGGCTTTAAATACTCAGTTCATAGGAAACCCACAAGTGTAAATTCATACATCCTCTGTTATTTTAATCATAGCAATCAAGTAAAGAAGGCTACTTTTTCTTCCATGTCTTTAAGAGCTTTACTTATCTGCAGCCCTGAATTTCTTTATGAAGAGGTTGAAAATATTTTCAACACAAAATTTAATACCCCAAAATTTTGTTGAATGTTCTTAGCAAACACAAAAAACTTTTTATTCAGTAACTACTAAAGTGGCTTTTAACTATCAAAATGTACTTATTTTACCATGTAGTGATCTCCTACGTAGTCTTGCAAGTTTTTACAAGAATTTTAATATTAAAATGTTGTTTTTAAATTTTCGAACACCTTGAAAAACATACTAATAAGGAATTCTCCCAAAGTTTCTCAGGGCTGCATTTACAGGCTTCCTTGCATCAATTGCAAGTGTTTTTATATAGGACAATCTGGGAAAGAACTGGAGGCAAGAATTAAACAACACAGATATAGTGTGAGAACGGGACAAATGTCGAATGCTTTATTTTTACACATTAATAATTTTAATCATGTGATTCATTGGGAGGGAGCAAAAGTTGTTTTATGATGTAACAATATAACTCGTAGAAATGTTATTGAATCCGCTTTGATTAAATATCACGGTGACTTATTGAATGTAAGCCAGGGTATGTGCAAACTAGACGCATTTGTTGTTAAAGAGATTTGTAAGATTGTTCCTATTCAATCACCTGTAGAGCTGTTCTGTACCTGCTGTACTGGTTTTAACCGGATTTTGAATATTTGTTTCCATTTTTTCAACTTCTTTGTTTACTTTGTTAGATATTCTCGGTGTACCTCGAAAATGTGTTGAAATAACACACGAAAGCGCTTGGTACTCCTTTCTTTTATTTTTTCCTGTGGCCTTAGCTGAATATAGTGCCACACGCTATTTAGTGACATATAAAGACATACACACACACACACACACACACACACACACACATATATATATATATATATATATATATATATATATATATAATATATATATATATATATATATATATATATATATATATATATATATATATATATATATATATATATATATATATATGTGTGTGTGTGTGTGTGTGTGTGTGTGTGTGTGCGCGCGTGTGAAGTTTCACTCAAAACATATACACAGTGTACGTTCGGGCACTTTTAACAAAGGTAGTTCAGACCCTTCTCACAGAGTAGTTGGTCCCATCCACGTTCTAGATAGAATTATCCGGACCGTGGTCCCATCAATGATATCGGACGTAAGTTGACCTCGTTAATCGGTCAGTTATGCGAAAAGGAAGAAAAAGTTAGTAGGTTATTCTCCTCCCGTTCTTTTTCTTCCTCTTTTTCTTCTTCTTCTTCCAAAATGCACGATTATGATTTCGTTTGCCAGAAATGGCTGATTTGTGGCTTTTGCAGTGAAGGAGATAACTGATTTTGATTTTCTTCGGTGCTCGACATTTCATTTTCTTTTTCTTGTTTCTGTTGTTCTTTGTGCGTCTTCACTATTGTAAATTACTGCCTGCTGAATATATTGCAAAAAGTTGTTGATAGTTTGGTATAATACTAAGTAAATATGCAATATTATCGTTATATTAGTTGAAGATATCGCTGCAGGTAGCTCAGAAAGAGAGATGGGTACTACACGTTTTTTTTTCATTTAGAAAACATTTTCCGACGTAGGCATATTACAGTGTGCAGGAACGTTTACATCTTAGAGTGCATTTGCGTATCTGAAATATTAGAGGGAATCAGGGGTATTTAGTAGGGCCGTCTGTTACGTCATTAAATTTGCAGTTAATATTATGTTCCAGATGGGGAGTTGAGTGAATAATAGAGCATATCACCTAGGAATTGCAACAGGTTCTTAAACCTATGTGTTCATTGAGAGATAGTAATTCTTAGAATTTCGTAGGTGCTGTAATGAAATTCTTTTGATGCTCATTTTTGATCGTTTATAAATATAAAAGATGAAAATAATAGCGCTTCCAGTCCTTGGTGGTGGCGCTTGGCTGTAGGTAGTACTTTTGCTTTTAAGGCACCGATGATGGTGATATGAATAAAGATGCATTAATCCAAAATTTTTAAAAGTTGTCAGCATCAGCAATTGATGAATACAAAGTATGGAAATGTTGTGGGAGTTAACTTGGATTTTCGACGCAAGGTAAACTTATTATCCTAAAGAAAATTCGACGCAAGGTAAACTTATTATCCTAAAGAAAAACTCAAAGATTCATTATCACCTTGATTCTACACCACTTAAAAATCAGTATAATCTTCTGTTAATTCTTATGAATCAGATCTGAAACGATTATTGAATGGGTGTTTAAAAGAGGCTTATCAGATGCATGTGATGAATCGTTAGAAGCCGTGTTTTGAACGTGGATTGACAGATATCATTGATTAAGTGCAATTAGATCCGTCGCCAGAGATCTCACGGAGAGCGCAGACGAGCGCAGACTACTTCATGAGTCGTTCATAAGTTTGGTTCCGAGGTTGCTGTAGATATGTTTACTTTAATTTAATAAGGGCTACCTAGTCATCACTTTTTTCCATCTGTTTTAATTATCAATAGGAAGCTATGAAGAACTGTATATAAGAGAGCAATCCCATAATATCGTGAATTTATGGCCACTCAAAAAAATTCCCGTAGGGGGTTAGTGCCGTCAGTGCACCTCATGCGGTACACTGTATGCATTACTTAAGGTTCTTTCAGCGTCCCTTCGGTCCCTAGCTGCAATCCCTTTCATTCCTTTTACTGTGCCTCCTTTCATATTTTCGTTCTTCCATGTTCCTTTCCACCCTCTCCTAACAACCATTCATAATGCAGCTGCGAGGTTTTCTTCCTGTTACACCTTTCAAACCTTTTACTGTCAATTTCCATTTCAGCACTGAATGGTCTCGTAGGTCCCAGTGCTTGACCTTTGGCCTAAATTCTATATTCAATCCAGTTCAATTCAAAACGATAATTATGTTATTGTAGGATTGAGTGTGTCTGTGGAAATAGCTAGTTTTGATAATTTTTTCTTCAATTATCTGATAAGCAGAGAACCTCCCTTGGAAGCTGGAAAGTACTGAAATCCAGAAAATTATTTCAGTGTTGTATAGAGAAACAGAACTATGCACATGTATATTTATCCAGTAACCTCCTCCCAGAGTACTAAAGCGGGGTGGGAACAGGAGAAAAGGTAATTTTCGTGTGCGTTCCAGAGATGTAAAATAATGAAAGTGAAAGAGGGTGCCTTTGGCAACGTTTGAATCTCTCTGGCTGGGTGGTTGCGCTAGATGATTTAAATGCAAAGGTAGGGGACCAATAAAGGGATGGTGTTGTTATTAGATGTGAACTTTTTGAATTAGATGAGAATTCAGATCTAATGGAAATGCGTTCAAGAATGGACTTGATTTAAAAATTGGTCCAAGGTCAAAGACAGCGAGGTGGAAAGAAGAGATATGGATTATATCAGATTTTAGGATAGAATAATCAGGGACTGTTGGTGAGTGTAGATGGTACAGTATGGTTTGGTGTACTGGTCATGAGCTGTCTGAGTAGGTGTATGAGGTGTCTAATGTCCTGGAGGTTACCGTGTCAATTTTGCATGCCTTTTTTTCAAGATTCAGTAGCTATGGATTACTATTAGAGGAAGAGCCCATGCTGGCATAAGGCCAGCTTTATTTTGAACAACAGCAGTCCTTAAAGTATGAATGTGTCAGTGACTGTTGTCTTGATTTGTCTCTCCATCCACCATCTCTTAGGGAAATCCCTTACTGTCAATTTATATATATATATATATATATATATATATATATATATATATATATATATATATATATATTATATATATATATATATATATATATATTATATATATATATATATGTATATATTTATATATATATTATATATATATATATATACATATATATATACACACAACTGTTGGTTTATCTTACATTTGAATAGAATTAGGTTTATCTAAAGTGGTCACTCATTGAACTAAAAACTCATTAACATACGAGAAAGATACGCATGCTAATTTTTTCATAAATGTAATTATATAAGCAATTATTATGCACTTGATGCTTTTTGTTCATACCTCCGTGTGTGTGACTAATAAGTACTACATACGTATCTGGTAAAAGTGACCAGTAGATTCTACGTATATACATACATACATATATATATATATATATATATATATATATATATATATATATATATATATATATATATATATATATATATATATATATATCCAGGAAGTCAAATTTGATACAAGTTATGAACTGAATTTTGTTGGAGATAGCTCTCGTTTTCGTAGAACAGACCGTGTCAAGTATTTATTACCAAAACAAACACGCCCCTGGGCTGATGAATGAGCTATTATTGTTAATGAAGCCGAACTGATGACGTCCCTCCACATGACATTTCCCTTATCAAAGTACAGCGGTTCTCACTGAATGAGATCTCGGGACTGGTTTCCTCAGTTATATTGGGGCACTTCCTGTAGTGCCACGCATGTCAGTCTTTTTATATATATATATTTTTTTTGATTCACTAAATTTTATACATTTTTCTGTATTTCAGATAAGATTTCTTCTTCCATTTTACTTCTCATGTAGATGAATATTTTCTATGTGCTGTATCATTTCCCTTTTAAATAATTATATAGATAATATGTTGACAAGTAATTGAAAAATGTACAGGTATTCATATAATTTATCCGTTTCACATATTCAGTGTTAGTTCATTTCCAGGTTTTTACCAGTGGATATAATTGACACGTCTCTGCTTTATATCAGGTTTTTCATTAACTGTTTATGTTATCAAATCCAGTTTTCGTTCTCTCCCATACTTTCACCATTGGGGTAGCGATACAGAGAAAGCCACCTATCTATGAAATACCTTTCTCTCTTGTTGACCAGAAGGATCTCAGCTGGAGCATTGATAACAAAAGTACGGAGTGACCCTGATACTCTCAGTTTGTATTTCTTTGACTTTGTAACGTGTCCCGAACTTTATGTAAATTGACTTTTATATCCTGACTCAGTACTGTGGAATGCAACGGAAAAGTTTATTTGACATGACCCTTTCACCCTCTGTTCTTTGCCGTTAAACTTCAGTTCACTGTGAACACCCACAACCGGTCCCAACACGAAGGAACTAAGTAGGCTTTTTAAAAGACTAATTCAGGAGCAACTCATACGGTGTACTGTAGGTATTACTTAAGGTTCTTTGCAGCGTCCCTTCGGCCCCTAGCTTCAACTCTTTCATTCCTTTTACTGTTCCTCTGTTCATATTCTCTTTCTTCCATCTCACTCTCCAACCTTTCCTAACAGCTGTTTCATAGGACAACTGCGAGGTTTTCTTCCTGTTTCACGTTTCATAACTTTTGCTCTCAGTTTCCTTTTCAGAGCTGAATGACCTCATAGGTCCCAGCGCTTGGCCTTTGTCCTAAAATTTATAATCCATTCCATTCCGACTAATTCAGGTTAACAGTATTCGTATATTTAAAAGTCAGAGTTATGATTAAGATTGGACAGTCCTTGTTTTTTGGGATGGGAATCAAGGCATCAGCGTTAGATTTGCATCCCGCCACACTAAGAAGAGCAGAAACGTTATTGCGACAAAATTTATCCATGCCTGTCCATGTTCGCCTTCATCTTTGAACTGCCCAGTTAATGTCTTGACAAAAGGAAAAGAAATATTCCATTTTATTCTACAAATTTTTTTCTTTGACGAGAATAACTCAAAGATGCGTGCTTGCTGTACACCGTCCCTATCCCGAAATTCTGATACCTCAAAGATATTAGATATCACAGAACCGTAGATGGGGCTAAATATTAGCTATCACAATGATTTTTCGTCGTTGCTCTTTTACCTCGAGGTAATAAGATTTCCTTTTATGCCGGAAATGTGTAAATCTGCAGGTTAATTTAACCGACGAATATCGGGAAACTGAACTACTAGTAAATGCTTTAATTTAATCCTCAAATCATTGACTTTCCGTATCGTAAAATATTTCAGCCGTTACAAATAATTTCCCTTAATTCTAGATTGTTTTGACTACCATACATACATACATACATACACACCGTCCTAGTTTAGTTTGGAGTTCAAGTTGCAATTAATAATCCACAAATATGCTGATTTTATTATTGATGCTTCATGTACCGCCAAATTACCTTTCATTAACGTGTGTCTTATTTATTGTAACTCATTGGTTCTCTTTAGTGAGTCTGTAACGTAATCCTTAAAAAAGCTGATCAGTGAAATACCAACGACATAACTCACTCAGATTTCTCACTTCCTCAATGGTTGTCGGGCTTCGGCCAGCATGACAAAAACTGCATCGCCTCTCGAATTTATTCAGAACATGACCGAGGATGCGGATGTCAGTAGGTTTTACTTCGATATTTTCCTCTTCAAATGAACTTGACATATGTGCAGTTGTTGGATACATTTTTTTATATATATCTTTTTCCTGACAGAGGGCACCCCCAAGAGTTAAAGCTATTGCTGTCACATCAAGTCATAATCTCGACTTTCGGGAGGTTAGATTTTGCCGCAAATGTTCGTTTGGATATCTTTAAAATTAGAGTACAAATCAGTTTAGAAATATTGCTCGTAAAATAAGAAAGTAAGTGTAATGCAGAGATTTTTTCACTGGCCATGTTTTCTCAGTTTTAACATTTTGTGACTGAATAGTTGACTTTTGAACGGGAGTTTACGCAGATCTAATGAAATGTTGAGAAACAGCAGCGCTGTTCAGTCTTCATGAGACACACACACACACACACACACACACACACTGGACAGGTGATAAGATGGTATCGTGAAGGAGAATAAGATGTCCCTTTCCATATTTTATCACAGATTTTAAAATTCACGTCTCGTAAAAGAGTTTTTAGCTTCTGTCACATTTCCCCAGATAGGCCATATGTAACGACCTTATCTTCTCCTGTTAGAAAATAAAGTTTCTCAGTTTAAGAATAATTTATCGAGAAGTTAAATTCTTAAGAACACCGCATTCGCTGGACTCTGACGTGTATGAAAATCATTTAGCTTACTGCAGACATTTGGTTAATCATTTCCAGGTATTTCCAGGTAAACTTGAAGATCTTTGAGCGGAAAACATTTTGTTCATTTCAGGATCTGTCAGTGAAACCTACCTCCGATGTTTCTTGGCCTTTTCGTTGTAATTGCAAGGATTCACCTCCAGATGTACGAGCATCGTGTCTGGCTGTAATTGCAAGCCTTCGAATAATAGTTCACCGGGGTGCTTATAGGAGGCATGTTACACTCTTTTTCATTTTGTTTTTTATTTCCATTTGGGGTGAAATGCCTATAGATAAAAAATATACTACCAGATATTTTTCGAAAGTTATGCATGGATAACATTCGTCTCTCGTACTGTTTTATATTTAGGTCTAAATGCTTTGATAAAAGACTTCCTGTTCATCCCGGTATACTGGTTCGGGTAAAATGTCTGCCATCCATAGACCTTTATTTAAAACTTTCCCGGTTATACTTCTCGACCCTAGGATACAGAATACTTCGTGCACTGCAAAGCCTCTTTTACAGATTAAAAAGAAATATTCAAATAGTATCCATATCACAGAAAGAAACGTCCATTAATTTCTGGATCTAAGCAAGACATTTTGTTTGAAATTCGTCTGATATACTTTCATTCCATTAAGAAATTATCTGGCGTAGTGATATCTGTTTTATATTTATTAAAATGAACATGCCGAAATGAACTGGAACCAAGAACACCATCAGATTCTATATGCAAAACACACGAATCCTAAAGAATTTAAAGTATTTATCCTGCAAACTTGCATTTTGCGTGAATTTGAATTGCAGCCGAGGGAGTGAAAGCTATTTCTGTTTTTGTGGAAACGCACTCACGCTTGTTCCTTAGGTCAGCCTTATATCTGTGTGGAACAGAAAGATTTACAAAGAAATTTGTGTCTGTGAAGCTTTCAGGTTTTGACTGTTCTGGCCCCCTCCTACGAACACACACACTCACACACACACACACACACACACATACATATATATATATATATATATATATATATATATATATATATATATATATATATATATATATATATA
Source organism: Macrobrachium rosenbergii (assembly GCF_040412425.1). NCBI lineage: Eukaryota > Metazoa > Arthropoda > Malacostraca > Decapoda > Palaemonidae > Macrobrachium > Macrobrachium rosenbergii. The sequence goes on from NC_089795.1 coordinate 33,944,913, forward strand.
TGTATATAAAAGGTATATATATATATATATATATATATATATATATATATATATATATATATATATATATATATATATATAGGAAGGGGGAAATGTAGCACATGCAGTAAAATGAAAAATACTCGAGCGTCCTCTTTAGTTTAATGACTGGGAACTGACTTTGACATTTGAATTCCCATTTATAGCCATTGACTTTTTCTGTGACATCGTTTAGTGCCGTTTTACTTCTTTGCAAAGTCTTTCTATTACAAAGGAACAATAACATGTGAAAAGAATAAAGCTAAAAATCTGTGCGAATGTAAACTAGATTTAAAATTTCCTAGCATACCACTCCTAAAAGGCTTACTGTCTATAA